>NW_010509615.1:0-80975 GCF_000687285.1 Phaethon lepturus
CGGAGCCGGCCCCTGCCCCGCTCCCTGGCACCCTTCCGGCCCCAGCCCGGGGACACGCACACACGGCCCGCAGCAAAGTGCCCCCGCGGTCCCGCACAGCAGCGAGAAGCCGGGCAGGGCGGCGAGGGGCGGGGAGGGAGCCTGTGTGCTGCTTAAATTGCTGGTGATGATCACGCTCCTTCCAATTCGTTACCTCGGTTGAAAGTCGATGAACTAAAGCAAAGGTCAGCTAATTATACAGGATCTCGGGGGAGAAGTAGCCGTTTAGGCGCTGAGAAGGGGAAATAACGCCCACTGTAGCGGTCAGGAGACGGTGGGAGATAAAATTCTTTTCAGGTGGAAATACGTTTTGCTTAAGAATTCCAGTGCTCCGCTACTTAGTTTCTGAAGTGACAGGAAGCTGCTTCAGTGCCCTTTAAACAGCCCTCTTTCTTACAGTTTTTCTCTTTCTTTTTTGCATGCATACTTACGTGAACCTGTACATAAATACATGCAAAACAGATATGCATATGTTCAGCGTTACCCAAAGCTGTGAAAGAAAGACGAAACACCAGACTGTGTTTTAAGGATTTAAAACCAAAGCCTCCCTTTGTCTCCGAGGGAGGAAAAAAAAAAAGAAAAAAACCCTTGTTGGCTTTTGGTTAGATTATACAGCTTCATTCTTCTTCATTTTCTCATCTTGCCTTGCTTCATTTGCACGATCATGCGATGTCATTTACAAGCTTTGCACAGTAAAAAACCAGATCTTGTACTTAACCTTTGCATCACTGTGCAAGATGACCCAGTTGCAGGCACGAGGTAGGTAGGATTTGTCGGATTTTTTTTCAGCGATTAACAATGCTGGCGTTAGTGGATAGGGTGGTATTGTTTACCTGAAAATTTCCACTGTGCGCTAAATACCCTTTAATACTCAACTGCTAAAAAGGCAAAGTGCGCAGAAATGGCTTTTCGTAAGTATTTTGTGAATTTAAAGTTAGACGCCTGGTCTAATTCCTCCCTACCCCCCCCCTCAAAAAAAAAAAAAAAAGGAGACTGAGAAATTCAGGCCACCGCTCTCTGTAGTGCACTGAGGCAGCGCAAGATTGAGAATGATGCATGTCCTGTACCGAATGTGCTTAAAAGGGAAAATTAAAGATGTATGTGTGTGCACATATATGCATATACTTATTATTCTTTGAATTTCTGCCCGTATGGGTGTATCATTTAGGGGCTTGCCAGTAATTTGGGGGAAGGTGAAATGAATTGAGGGGAAAAGAAACGTGATTGTAGAGGTGCCAGCTACAATTCCTTAGAATGCGTTTTGAAATCACACCTTTTGCCAGTTTTTAAAAACAGTACTTTGGACCCAATCAAGGGGTGATGGTGTAAAAAGGCAGCTTTCTCAGGAGAAACGAGTCTTGTTAAAGAAAATGAAAGATGAAGTGGTGGAGCTGCCACTTAAGGACTTCATAGGGAAGCCCAGGAGCCTCTCCAGAAGTTAAGTAGCTGATTTTACAAAATGAAGGATGTTACATGTCATAAGAAGGCATGTCATAGTGTTTACCTGGTAACTCTGAATGTCTTTGCTTTCCTGTGTTTATCAGAAATTCTACTATCTGACAGTGTTTTAAAACAGCTAATTCCTTTCATTAGTAATTCTTCAGAGAGGTGTTCCCATTTGCTTCTGTAAGCCTGACAAGGGGCATTTCTCTTTCTGGCTGAGCAGGGTTGGACACAGGTCCCACAGGTCCTGTGGAGCCCCTCACTGTATTTGTGAGCACCAGTCAGAGGCAACTGGGTGAGGGGTGTGTGGGGGGGTGCTTATTCCCTACCCCAGCCTCGGAGCACCCTTCCCCAGTGCCCCAGCTGCTGCTGGCTTAGCCAGGTGAGAGTGAGAATTTGATTCTCAGGCTTCTTGTCCTTCAGCATTAGCTCCATTCAGTTTTGCAGTTACTCGGTTCTAGTCTAATACGATTGTACGTAAACGTTGCAGTCTTTATGGTGACCTCGTACCTGCTTTTTTGTTACTTTGTCAGCTTTTCATAGCATCATACCTGTTAAAAGCCGAAAAGAGCTTTTAGGGTAGGTCAATTAGTCGATCCCCGATGAAAGCATTGCTCTAGTGTTGTGGATCAGAAGTGTCAAAGGAAGGAGAAACGGTCACTTTGCCCAGGCATCCAATAAATGTCACCACAGCCCTCAGACATCCACACCCTCCTCCTCTACCCCTGGCACTGGCTAGCCTTGCCACCCCCATCCTCTCAGCAAATGCTTTGATTTTTTTTATTTTTTCAGTTTTGCTTGAGCCAACCCCGTTCCAGCTAATAGTACAAGCAAAGCCAAAAGCCCAGCATGGTTGGATTTTTTCCACTTCTTTTGAAAAACCAAACCACAATCTTGCTGCTAACACTCTCGTCAGGTAATTTTGCTGGGATTTTGCTTAGTAGTCTGATCTCATGTGGTTTTAGTGGACAGTATTGTGCCTCCCAGACGCATAAACAGAATTCCAACCAAGCAATTAGCTCACCCTATTAAACAAAAAGTAGTTCAGCACATAGTTTTTTAATAAACTAAACGGAAAAATTAAAATTCTTTCAGGCTTGACTAAATGATTTTTTGACTTTGCTTTCTGACTCTCATTAAACTTGGGAAGGTGAAAGATGGCTGAAAGGAGCGAAAGTTTAACAGCAGGAAGGAATAAGAAAATAATTCTCTGGATCATGACATCAGCGATGTAAAGTACAGAAAAGTAAGAGGGAGACTTAATGTTCAACAAAGTCCAAGGCTGCTCAGTGCTTGCCAGTGGTCTCTGCAGTGTGTGGGTTATTCGATGATTTATGTTCATATCTCCTTGCTCCATTTAAGAAGGCGGCTATTGCTTTTGTTATAGCTGTATCTACCATGCAGTCTTCTTTTTTTTTTTTTTTTGAGTAGATAGAGTAGCTCATACTGCAGTACCTCCAGATAACAAAAACATGGACTGTCCATGACAAAACCCACGTAAAAGCAATTGCCACTTTCTCAGTGACTTTAAATGAAGAAAGGCAGTTTCTTTAAGAATCCAGGAACACGATGGATCATGTGAGAAGTGAAAATTGCACATTGAATAAGTGAAAAGTTAAAAGTGTAGCCATATGGATGGCTGCCACCATCCTCATTCCCCCCTTCCTTCCTGCACACACCTCTTTGCTCTCTACTGGCCTGCAGTAAAGGATTGCCCCCCAAATTCTCATTCAGTTACTAGATGATAAGTACGTATGTCTGTTTCTTCTAGCTATTTCTCCTTGCTGTGCTCTCAGGATCTTGTTCAGGTTGTTTTCTGATAAATGTAAGTTGATTCTGGGTTTTTTAAATCTGCCACAGCAGAAGCCAGGAGGTGACTAATGAAATCTGCATGTTGGTATGTGCATGTGCTTGGAAAGAAAAGGCAAAAACAGGGAGGGAATAGGATCGATGTGCTCACAGGCAGAACAGAAAGAGCTGAGCAGTATGTGTAGGGGTCATGTATTTAAGGACCAGGCTTCGCATGGTGCCAGAAGGGGTTTGACTTGATGAGACTTATGACCAAGACATAGGCCAATGGTTTAGGATGCGCGGAGGCAGTCTGAAGTAGAGGGAATAGGGTACTGGGGGCAGTTACTAAGAAAGGGGTGGTTTGG
This sequence comes from Phaethon lepturus, assembly GCF_000687285.1. NCBI lineage: Eukaryota > Metazoa > Chordata > Aves > Phaethontiformes > Phaethontidae > Phaethon > Phaethon lepturus. The sequence goes on from NW_010509615.1 coordinate 3,639, forward strand.
GATGGGGAAGTGCTAGGGACCTTTGTGGTGGAACAGTAGACGGATTTAAGCTGTTGAGCAGCCGGGGTGAAAAAGTGTTTCAACAGCAAAGTTCCTGAGCAGGAAGAAGAGTTTGTGGAAAATGAGGGCTTCGAGGAAGGGAGTTAACACGTTTTGGAGCTGAGAGGTGAGGTTGAGCACCGGGATGGTGTGTTACCACAGCACATTCCCTCCTCCGGTCTTTTCTCTCCAGAAGGTGACGTGGCAGCAGGGACATGCATGCTGATCCCCTGCTTCTGAGCTAGGCCAGCTTCTTCCAGTCTCTGCTTCACCACTGTGCTGAAGTTCATGTGCACGGGATTCATCCACGTTACGTCCATTTAGAGAGACTTCTGTAGCAGAATCCCCAGCGCGCTGTTACTGGAGTGCCACGCTGCGGGCTGCATCGGGCAGCCCTTGTCCAGTGACCGATGTCTGTTGAACCCCACAGGTGCATTCGCTAAGCAAGAATAGCAGGATCACAATTGCAACGCTGCAGTGAAGTCATTCATACCACCGTTGTGAAAAATATAACCAAACCCACTCTGAAAGATGCGCGTATGATATATAGATAGTATTTCATCAGTGTAAGAAAACTGCAAGGCAAAACTTATTAATGTAGGTAAAAATAATTTTATGGCCTTTTACTTTTTTTTTAAATATACTTGATTTGCAATTTCTCCATATAATGATAATAAACCAAATATTTTTAGGGACTAGAATAAATGAAATGGCATTTTTCAGTTAGAATGTGCTTATTATGTTGCAGGAAAGGCTTATATTTTGATTAAAACATCATATGTAAATGTTTCCAGATGTTCAAGCATTGTTACTCAATGTGATATTAGAGGTAGAAGTGAAAAAGTCTCATCTTCGTGTTATAATTGCCTTTTTTTAGAGAGACATATTTTTTAATGTTTTTTTTCCAAGCCTGTTTGTATATCACAATCTTATTTTATATCTCCTTTTCATTCACAGGTTTTCAAATACTTATTAGGTCTCATGCTCTGAGCACTTCTTACACATAACTGAGATATTTTCATGTTTCAAGACTGTAAAGCATAGCAGCTTTCTCCACGTCTTTAAATTATATAAATTTTATATCCCCTTTCAAAATTTCCAATATGCTCCATCACTTATTATCCCCATCAGCTGCCAAAGTATTAACAGCAGTTGGAATAAAACGAATAACAAAGCAATTTCAGTCAGCATAGTGGTTAATTGGCTGTGCAGTTAGATATGCATATTAGGAAGTGTGGTTTCTATATTATTATTTCTGTCAATATGGCTTGTCAAAGAGGCACACAGTCTTCAGCACTATTGCGGACAGTCTGGAGCACTATAATCAAAAGTGGAATGTTGCTCATGGATTTCTGATAAGCATCTTTATACAAGCCCTAGTGCCTTAGTACATGCACAGCTATTGATTGACTGGGGTGCCTTTACAAGAGCTAAATAAATAACAACACTCTGTTGTCACTTATCAGCAATATCACTTTTGCCTCAGCCTGCGGTAATCACGTTTTTCTAGATTTAAAGCATGTTTTATTGTCTTTTAATCAAATACTGTTTGAAATAGGTTATCAGAAGAAATTAATTTAGCATTCAATACAGTCTACTTCCCGCTGTTTCTAATTTTCAAAGATGGATTTTTCTGATAGCAAGAAGTTGACTTGGCTTTAAGGGAAGTTTATTTCTGTCTTCATTTCAGTCCAGGGTAGAACTCTGTAGACAAAATTCTGATGTACAGCTGCTCTGCCCAGTGTGAGTAAGCACAACCAATTCTACAGTCCTAATATTTTCTCAGCTTTCTCACACGGATGGCCATTACCATGGTTAACCATAAGATGATATGCTTGATTATTGTATTTTCAACGGATCACGTAGTGTAGTTCACTGACGTTAATCTTTTGTCTTCTCCTTTGTCAAAGCTTGCAATAGTCTTAACCTTTCTGAGTAATCAAGATGACATTACTGACCTCTTTCTTGTCATTCCCCAGTATCAGTTAATTTATCTCTCTGTTACTAAGTTTGATGTCCTCAGGTCTGCCACAGTATCTATAGCAAATTTTTCTAAGCTAACAACTTCCTTTCTAGTTTGTAAATACAGTGTAGGCAGAGCTGATAGCGCTTGCTGTGATAATAAGTTGACTTGTGAATGTAGCTGTGATTATAAGTAGAATGGAACAGTCTGATTTGATGAAAGAAAGTGTAATTATAAATAATGATGCTGTTTTATAAAGTTAAAAGTAACAAACATAAAGAAGAGAGGCCATGTACTCACCGTAATTTAGACATTTTTTCTTTCTGAATAGCAGCATGGATGTCTGGAAGTAATTTCCCCGCCCCTCTTCTCATAACTTTACATACATTTGTGAGCAAGCGTGTGCATGCACACACATACATATCACAGATGTTTCCTCGTAATGCGAAAATGGTCCATAGCATCAAGTTGAAAAAGAGACCATTTCTCTAAGAGTTGAGAATGTTAAAAAATATTCGGTGATGATATTCATTAACCACAGATGTAATTGGTCAGAACAATATAATTAATTATTCCCTTCCACCTTAGTTGACAGAAAAAATGAGTCAGTGAAATAAAGTGGGAAAGGAGGACGGGAGAAGAAATAGTACTGCTGGATGTCGCTCCACAGAGCTGGGATAAGGCGGTGGGGAGGATGCCATGCTTAGGAGCAGTCACCATCCCTGGCCCAGGATTAGTGAATCACCATGGAAAAGTGGAGTTTTTTTAGAAAAATTGGTTCTGAATTTCTGCAAGCAGTGAACTGGCCAAATCCATCAAAATAGCCCATTTTAAAGGTGTGACTGTAGGTAGGGTAAGAGTCAAAAAGCTTTAGCATTTACGGGGCTTGGTTGATAAGAAAAATGTACACATACAATATATACATGGTATTCGTGATCCCAAGTCTCGGAAGGCAAGACAAGTTTGAAGCTGAGGTAGGGTTTACCTGAAGAGGTGAGGAACGTCCATAGTCTACATAGTAGAACTGTAAACGGCACAATGATGAGTCTTCCTTTTAAATACGTCCATAGGTGTTTCCTGAAGAGCTTGCTGCTCGAGCATGGAGAGGCAGAGGGCTCAGCAAGAAGAGATTTGCTCAGATCATTCTGCTGTTCTGGGGCCTTAGCAGGGGACGTGCTCAGACACCTACTCAGAAATAACAGAAGTGTTAACTCTTTCTTTAGCTCTCTTTTACTGCGGCTGTATCTGCAAACAACGTCAACATGCTTCTCAAAGCAAGTTGGCTGCTTTCCAAATATGTACTTTTATCCCTGCTTATCTGCAACAAAGTTAGGGCTTCTCTAATTTACTTCATTGATTCAGCTTGTCTGCAATTGTAAAATAAAGAAGAGCAGAGAATTACTAGACTTGGAGAATCTTCAAAAAATTCGGAGAAGCTTTCTCTAACTTGAAGAGTTAGACTCAGATGTAGTCTTAATCCATGTTTGCATTGCTGAATCACTGGAGTTGGTTGACTTTCTCAGTGCCAGCAGCTCTAGAGCCCTGGGAAGTAGGTGGAAAGGAGATGGGGAGAAATGGCCATGGACTTGGCTCCTCCTCACTGACCAGCAGAGATGAGGAGATGTGAAGGAATTGAAGGCTAAAGATGACACTGTTTCTGATCATTGACCTGGGCCTGATTTGCTCTTATTGAGGTCAAGCACAAAATTTCTACTGTGTGACCTGATCTGTTGTGCCTCTGTCAGATCTGATGTCCTTCATGCACACAGCACCTCTGGTGTGGTGTCCCTTCACCAAAACAATGCTTTTTAAACTGTAAATGAATTATTGCAAACAATAATGCAAACACATGTGTTTTTAAAATAGGTTTGATGCAGTTAGTGGATGTGTTCACTTTATTTCACATGACAAGAATTATGAGGGAGCTTTCAGCAAAAATAATGAATTGCCATATTTATGGAAAACGTGAGCATGAATTGAATCATGCTGTTATTTTGGGTTTGGATATTCAGTGCCTACAGAGAGGGGTTTAGGAGTTGTGACAAAACAACAGATGTGAGATTAGCCCCTTTGGCTGTGTCTAAATGGATGCGTCTTAGAATCCTGGTGTCCCAGTTGGTCAGAACATGCTGTGGCTCCGGTCCAAGCCCCATCCTTCCGCCCATGCTCTTCTCAGGCTGGTTTGTGTTTGCAGCTTGCCTTGACGTGGGTTTTAAATCTGCCTGGGGCATGCACCCCAACCCTGGCATTCAGAGCAGCTCTCAAGTACTGCTGTTGATTATTCTAAAAAAACAAAAAAAGAGAAATGCTGTGAATGTCCATCTTCCTAAATATTCTGTTATATCAAGATAAGTTAAATAAAACATTATACGGGCAAGGGAAGGTGGGGGAGAAGTCTAGCATTATTTTACTGCTTGGAAAGTTTTTCCAAGTAATTTTTTATTGCTTGGAAATTCTACTTAATTTGCAGGAGTATGAGTGCTCGCTTTATGCCCTATCAATGAGAAGACTTTATTTTTCAAGTACTATGGTTAAGAAACGTGCAGCACGCTTTCGTTAGAAATTGTTGACTAGAATGTGTTATGTATGAGGGTATGTAGGCCAAATGCTCGTCAACTGTTCTGACTTCTAATAGAAAAACAGTCATTCACTAAGGTTGAAGCCAGAACATTTTTTGTGATGGTAATTTTCAACTTTTGTGGAAATCTTCTCACATTAGCTCATAAAGTTTGCTTTTCATCATTCAACACAATTTGACAGCTTTAGCTGTTGTCTGACATGAATATAGTAAAATCCACTGTATGGCATTTAGAGGGAGAAGTTGGTGAAGAAAAAATAGTAACAACATTATTTTGCAGCAACAACAGCAAAAACAAACATCTTAAAGTGAGATGTTTGAATATCTTACTGTGCAAGACATTGCAAAACTGTAATTAAGCTTGCAGATAAGAGGTGTTGATGGTCTGTTAAGAAGAATATGGCCTGTAAATATCTCAGTCACTTACATTTCAGTTTATAGTTGGCAGTGATTTAATGAGTTCTATGTTTATCAAAATGAAAATGCAACTTGTACATAAGCGTACAGGAGCTTAGTTTCAAAGAGCCCAAGGTCAGCAAAGGTAAATAATTGAATGGTGAAAAAAGTGATACATCTGCTAGATACCTATAGAGGCAGTTACTTTAGGTATGGCAGTGATTAACACTGATATAAATTGCAAGTGACTCAACTGAAGACTCCTCAGGTCCTATCTGTTCATTGTCCTTGCAGGATAAAATTTGCCTGTCAGGGACTTATGCCTTAGACTTTGGGAAAGGTGGGTTTCAGTGAAGTTTGTGTATCTCATATGGGTTTTGCTGGCACTTGGACTAGGGACAAGGGTCACTGTTTCAGTACAAGGTCACTGCTGGAGACTTGAGAAAAGTTCATCCTAAACTGGTCATAACGAGTGTGGTGTTAGTAAATAAATGTCAGGATTTTGCAAATATTTTCTTTGTTTCAAGTCATTAACTTGATCTCTGCTGGCTATGTGATAATCACTCTCCTCTTTTTTCCTTTTTCCAAATGTAATTATTTGAATTGGAAGAAAAACAACAACAAAAAAAAGGGATTATATGTAATCTAGGAGTAAATTTACATATGCACACAGTGTGTGGTGGTACTTTTGGTGGTGGTACTTTTGTCTTCTGTAGGGTCAGTTAATTGCCAAAGTATAGTCTGGAAAAAAAGAAAATTGGGGGGGCGGAAGGGAACAGCCATTATTGCCAAATAATACATAGCATAAATCAGTTCAGCACTGCTAAAAAACCCCCAGTTTCTAACTGTCATGGCAAAAAGCGGCATACGTACATTAACCCTTGTCCTGCATAAGCACTGGTATCTCTGCGGCACCACAGCATATCTTAGCGATAGACTTGTCCGGAATGGTTATTCCCATTCCACGGAGAGGAGCTGAGGCATGGTAAATCATGTGTTCCCTCTTGAATGATTCAAGGAAATCACGCAGCAGTCAGGCTGGCCATCTGAAAATTCCCTCTGTGTCTCTTGCGTGCTTGCCCGTGGTACAAGAGACGTATCTGGGGCATGGCCAGAGCGTGTAACGCTCGGTTGCCAGTGGGCATAGCTTACGGCAGATTCCATGCTGGTTTCGCGTGTGCCGTGCCTCAGTCATCCCTCCGTAAACAATTCGTTGGGTAGTGCTTTTCCCACAGCTGTGTGTCAACCAGAAAACGAAGTGCAGCAGAGGTTAAGGATTGTTCTGTTCAGCCTTTGGTTGTGCTTGCTAATGAATAGCCTTCCAGTTTATTTCAGGAGCACCCAGCTTTACCTATCTGAATGTGGCAAGCATCTAACCATAAGTCACACAGCAGCCTGAGATGGGAAAAGGAATGAAACAAAGACTCGCTGAGTTCCCTATTGCTGTTTCATTCTATTGTATTGTGCTAATACTAAGACCCAGGACCATTAAAACAAGGTGCTAGTTACTGAACAAATACCATTTTTCCTTCCTTCAGTCTGTAGGTCATACTGTGGGATTAATAGAACTGATGGGGCGGGGGGAAGAAAAAGGGTGATGCAAAAAATGGGGGAGGGGAAGGAGAAAAGGAAAATGGGTCGAGCAGGCAGAGCATACCTTTGTTTAAGGAAAATAAAAACGGAAATATTTTCTCCCTGTGAAAATTTGTGATTTTTTTTTAACAGGGAATATTTTCTCAGTTATTTGGTTTGATTTTTACAGAGCTATTGTAATTATTTTAGATGTAGAAAAGGCATAAAATACTGATCATTGCGCATGCCAGTAAATCAAGCTTAGAGCTCTCATGCCTTCACAGATGAGACTTGCCTGTCTTTCGGTATAAGTCAAATCTTTCCAAACTTCTTGTCAGTGCTTACATTTTTGGGGCCATATGGGGTGCAGTTCCCTTAAATACTGTTCTCTGCTTGTCTTGTAATTCCAGTTGCTCATGGTATCTGATGTCTATTAAGTAAGAAGGGCAGTCATAATGCATTGAGTTTAGATTTGAACTGGTGGTTCTACATCATGTCATTTTGTTTTACAGATACTGTTTGCCATTTAAATGTTCCCCCTCTCTGTAATTGCTCTGGATGTTTGAATATTGGCATCAGTAGACGAAGTATTTTCTCTCTATTCCATAAGTGAATGTGAATGGGGTGAGGATTTCGTTCCGTGAAGAGACATCTAGCTTTGTTTGAAAGGTTTAGTTGCTTTCATATGTTACTTTAGGACTGTTAGGATAATTAGCAGTTCATCAGAATGATTTCACAGGCTATTATTTGTGAGAATGACTGGGACAAGGCTTTTTAGTTTGCCGTGAGTCTGTGTGATTTACCATGTGTAATGCCAGTAGACGTGAAGAGTCAACAGTCACAGAAGGAAGGTCAGCATTAACTTTCTTTCACAATTTAATGTATTTTTTTTTTAGTCATGCATTATGTCGTGTGTCTTTTATTTCTGCTCTTAGGAGATGTTATAATTTTTAATATTATTTGTTTGTATTATGGTGGCATCTAGAAATTTCAGTCAGAGGTTGTGAGCCCATTGTGCTAAGCAGATGGATTGAACAGAAAAAGACAAGAAAGCTGAGGAAATAATCACTCTCTACTGCTGACAGTACTCTCCAGGGTAGGTTTCAAAATAGCTCAAGAGCTGTGTAAAATTAATAAGCTGTTCCTCATGTACTGAAATCCTCTTTCATATTGCATTGGCATGAGATATCTCTGTAGAGAGGAGGGGCTGCAAATAAGATTTGCTGGAGGGTGGGGTTGAAGATTGTGCCTCAAAGTCCAGATTTTACTGCGAGTCCAATGCAGGAGTGCTCTGTAACAGTATGCACGAAAGTGGTCTTTATGGAATTTTTTCACTACAAAATCTCTGGGTCACTGAAGTCTGCTTAGCCCCTCAGAACAAGGTTTATTAGGCATAAAATTTGAATCAGAGTCTTTTTGTTTCTTTAGCATCTTTATAATTTTCTTCACTGATAGCAGAAAGAGATGAAAAATCAGGGAGCATTACTCTTATCTAATAGAAACTTAATGATATATTTTAGTAGCTTGTTGAGGTACTAGGTCAATTTGTATTCTCTGATATGGAAACGTTCCCTTGGACTCCAGATTTGCAGTTTGGTTTCGATTTTTTTAGTGGCATTTTAAAAATGTTATTTTTTCATACAGTATATGTTCACTGCATATATGCAGTAGAAAAACTAAAAATGAAGATGTAGCACTGAGTTGCAATTAGAAGGGAAAAAAATCATTACCTGTCATGGAGAAAACTCTGAAATAATAAATACCACTGGCACTTCTTACTGCTATCATAAATATTTATTCAGCACATGTCCATAGGCTCAATTTATTACATCATATCCACTTAAATGTGTTTATGAAACGATCCTTCTGCACACATACACATTTTATCAAATTTTAGATTCCCTGATTAATGGCACAGACCTTTTTTGCTATGTGGCACAGTCTGTCAGACCTCTAATCCAATTTTGAAATAAAGGTATTCTTAGATTCTTCTTATAATAAGGCTATTCTTCTTGCTACAGTTATACATATTTTGCTTATTTTCTTATAGAATGAATTAAGATTTAATAGTGATGTATTTCCTAATAAACACAGCTGGAGGACAGCTTCTTCCATTATATTAGATATACCTTTGTTACGTCTTCATCGGAACCCATTACATATTCTTGGACAGTCACTTAGCAATATATAAAATGTTTCTTGTCTTCAATTTCAGCAGAGACATCAATCCAAATGTTCTGGGCTATATTGTGTAATTGTCAAGGAGTTAAATATGCACAATGAAGGTTCAGTAGTTGAAATTTACTGGTGTACATCTAATGTTTATAGATAACCCTTCTAAAGAAGTTCAGATGTATTGTCATGTTCAGCCATTTTATCTCAATTCTAAATGACCATCGCATTGTCTCTGTGTTTTCTTTTGCAGTCAGCCAAAGACCCTATAGACCATTTACTGTGCAGTCTTGCAATTTTAATTATCATCTGATCAAGTGTATTAAATTGTGGTAAGGGTAAAACCGATCACACTTTCTCAGTAACGTCATGCCTTAGTAGTAGTTTTCTAGGAAATGGAAACCAAGTTTGTAGCAGATTGGAAAGGAGAGCACTCTCTGGTTCCCGGCTTTTCCTTTGCATTTCAGGCTTGGGTCTTCAGGTGGTGTCACCACTGGCACTTGGCGTTGCTGATTCAAAGTGGTGTATTTTGGTCAGTGAAGTCGTTTTAGTTCTAATCTGAATATACACAAACTGTTGCCGATTCACTAACATAGTCCTGTGGATAGTTCATTAATGAAATTAAAATGATTTCTCTGCTATGTAGTATTTATCACAAGAGTAAAACAATGCAAGTGAATACAGTGTGTAAATACAGGTACTGTCTATCTAACCTGGATCACCAACTTCTAAAAATCTAGGTCCTATGCATTATATGAAAGTAAATTAATCAACCAACAGTAAGAAGCTCTTATAAAACAAAAAGAAGAGAATGAGACTCACAGCTAGAAACAAACTCATCTAAGCTGAATGCCCTTAATCATATATTGTAACACGAAACACCATAAAGAGGAAAAGCCTCTGGCCTCCTCCTTGGGAGATAATATGCACGAGAAACTCTGAAAATAGGAAAATGATATATGGGTTAAATTCAATGTTGTATGAAGTTCCTACATATTGTGTATAAAGCAGAGGTTGAGCGAACCAGGTTCTCATCTAACCCATGCTGCTGTCAGCCACGGCTTTCGGGCCACCAGGCTTTTTTCATTAGGCCTGGCCATGAGGTGTGTCTATACCAGTAGATACAGAGGGATGCTGTCGACTGTGCTCTAGTATTAGGTGCCAGGAGCATCTTGGTCAGATCCTCTTCTAACAGGAATGGTTGGAAGCCGTGTTTTGCAGCGTTCGATGGACATACCTGCCAGGAAGATTGCCGATTCAGCTTGATACCTACATCGCTTTTTTACAGCATTCGTGCTGGCAGATCTGTTGAAGATTAAGGACCCCTCAGATGTCTGTGAGAGTTATCTAATCAAAGGTGTGGTTGAACCAGTGGATAACATATGCTCTTAATTGTCACAAGCTCTGAAACTGGGAGAACACTACTGGTATGTCGGTGAGCGAACCCTCTGCTTTCAGCTTGACCAGCTGGTGGGAAGCAAATGTCACACAAGGCACGGACAGTCCTGTTTAATTTAAGAGCCTTCATTGCAACTAAACTGCTGCTTATTTTATGTTCTTGTGAATCACATGTAGCAATACAGTCTTTAGTGACTAAAAAATTGTATATGGTAGACTCTTGTTGCCAAGATAGCCAAATGAATTATCCATGAAGTGAAAGGTACACATTCTGAAATCTTACCCAGGTATTTTAGCAATTTAATAGATGTCATTTTATATGGTGGGTATTTCTTAAATGTTCCATTAAATTGAGAACTCTCTATATAAATGCTAATTTAATTAAAACGTCTTTGCATCTTAAGTATAGATGAAAACAACAGGCTAGAAGCCTTGCTGAAAGTTTGCATGGGCCTCTACTTATGCATAATTTTTCTTATCTTCTTCAACATTGTCTTGCTTTTTTTTCTTTAAATGAACAATACACAAGAACATTTCCTGTCTTTTTTCTTTTAAGATTTCTTGTAACTGAATATTTTTGACAGGCCACTTTTGCTTTCAGAATTAAAATTTGCCCCAGAAATTTTTAGTAAGAATAACAAAACACTGTGTTTTAACTTGGTAGGCATGACAATGATACCAGCTGGCATTTAGCTGTCCTGTATACTAGTTCATGCATGTGAAACAAAATCATGATACTTACAATTTTGGGTCATTTACCCAGTTTCTATCGGGGAAAATGATTTTAAATGGAAAATAAGGTTGTGGGTTTTTTCTTTTACCAAACATTCTTCATGGAGAGAAGAAAATAATGCTTCACCTCTTATGTAAATACGCTTTTCTAAAAAAAACCACCCACATAAGGGCCAAATCAGTCTTTTTCAGATGTGGTAAATGTGCTGAATGGGGACTCCAAAGGAAGGTAAAGTCTGCAGGAGAGGCTGGAATTCAATCATAGGATTGTCTGGACATACCAGATAGACCAGTTTCTTCACCAGTTATACCAGCTCCTTGCTAAGAGAGTTACCTGGTTGTGTGATAAACTGTCTTCAACTATTGTTTTTGGCAACTCGTACTGGATTCAAAGTTATCGCCCTCTGAAGTAAGATAGTCTTCAATCATGCACACACACACATATATATGTACACACACAAACACACGTGTGTATGTACATTTTTGTTTTATTAAGACATTGCAAGCATTAAGACAATGCTGTTACTATGCCTTCTACCTCCTGAATGTTAAAATGGAAAAAAAAAGAAAAGATGACTGATGTAGCTATTCCAATGAAATGTTTAATGAGGCAAGTTCTGATCTCAGGCATCCTAAACAATCAGACTATATTTAACTGTCTTTAGAATCTGTCATCTTGCCTCGAAAGCTGCTCTTGTATATAAAGGTGTGATTTTAGCTGTCTGTAAGTCCCACAGAATTGCATGAGTGTATTCACGTAGAGTATGTGACCGGCAGGACTGGTGTTAAGCACAGGAGTAGGAGCAGAGATCTCCCCGTGCTCTGGTGTGCTCCCTATGGCACCTCGGGGGGGTTAGTCATATTATCAGTGATTCTCAGGCTCCTCATCTGTAAATTAAGAATTCCTCCCTGCCTGCTGTGGGGCTGGTAACAGTCTTGAGTAAAATATATTGTCAATGCATAGATAAGGAACAATATTCTGTAATTGTTATTTAAAAAGTGATTTACATGCATTGCTCTTAGGTCAGGCACTTGCAACATTGTCATCTGCTGCTTTAAAATATGGCTAAGTCGAAGGGTCGGTGAGAGCGTCAGGCTACTTTTTCTTGAGAGATTTTAATGTCTTGTCCAACTGTATGGCAAGAGTCTGAGTCTCTCATTTCCAGTTGTAAAAAACATTTTTTTGTCTAACAGTAGAAGGCTGCAGAATGTAACAAATCGTGAATCTGATTAGTTGCGTTTGATCTCCCATCTCTTAGGCTTCGGTGGGAGTGATGCAGTAACTGCTCTAAAATTCCCATTGATACAAAGGCATGTTTGAGACAGCAAGCAGAATTTCGATCCAGAAGGACCTAAATGGCTCAATTGGCTGGAGGTAAACCTGTAATTACAGCATGGGTACAGAGCAATAATGACAAATAATTACTGTTTCCGGAAGGAATACAGATATTTATCATTTCTTAGGCACTATTAGCACAGATGCTACCGTTGCCTTGTGTGCTGTGATCAGAAGGATCTTTTCATCTTCCCTCCTCAAGCTCCGGAGATTTTCAAGTGCCTGTATAACCTATAATTCTTTTAGAATTTTCCCTACTCCTATTCACAATCAACTCCTGTTGTCATGGGTATTTAACACAATTCTCCGCATAAGAGAGTCGTAGTCCTGATATTTAGCAGAAGAAACGTGAAAGTGTCACCTGTGTACATTGTTCAAGGCTTGTTTCCTTGCTGGGGTCAGAAAAAGTGATTCTTCCACAGCAGATAGGATACAAAGTACTGTTTTCGGGTTCCATAATCAAGACAAATACAACTGCCTGTTGCCATGCACCATATATTTTCCACATTATAGTAATGGATGCACTGCTGCCACCTGCTATGTCAGGACTTCCAGCTAATTGGAATAAGTTATGTGTGTTCCAGTTACTCTTACGGTCTATAAAAGGCTGCTTTGTCCTAAACTAGATAATAATTTTTGATGGATTTCCTTATTGTAGCAGATATTGCTGTACTCTGGTGAAAACCGTTGTTTTTCACAAACACAGGTGTTTTTTGCACATATTAGTGCTTTAGAGATTATTCTTTCCGCTGAGTTTATGCTAAGGCTACCATTTGGTGTAGGTGATACGACCCAGATCCAGGTGTAGTAAATCCTGAAAGTGACATGAATAGACATGGTTGATGGTACCATCAGCTCATGGCTGCTGGCTGAAAAACTGGTACGTGGCCTGCTGCTTCAGCTTAGGATCTGCGATAGCCTCACCAAAAGCAGCTACATCCTCTTGTCTCTGGGAGAAGGGTTCAGGCCGTACGAATCAGAGGGGGGGTAACTGCAAGCGTAAAAAATTACGCCTGGGTTTGTGAGGCAGGCTCTGTGTGGTGTGGTCCACTTGACCTGTTGAGAGTACGGCAGATCCACTGCTCTCTCAGCTTCACCCAGCTGGGTGGAGATTGTCCTGAGGGTCTTAGAAAACATATGACCTTGTTCCTGTGTTTTCTCTGAATTTCTCTGATTTTTTTTTTTTTTCTCTCAGTGGTTGTAATCTTGTCTTACAGTATAGCCATGACATCAGAAATCAGAAATGTGGGACTTTTTAGGTGAAGTTAATTTTTTTTAATGTCTGACTTGAATTGGTACCTGATGGTTGCAATCTAGGTCTACACTCATTTATCAAGAGCTGAGGCTGTATGATTACCAGAGCGTAGTGCATACAACTTTTTAAGTAAATTTCCTCATAGTAGGTGATCTATTACTTTTAAAAGGTGCCAGACTCCTGGATTTTAGTCATTCTCTTAATACTCAGGGTTGCTGATTTGGCATGACAGCATAACAAAGGGGATTAAGTGTGTATGATCCATTGTTGCTCCTGTGCTCAGTCTGGAGAGCATGTATTTCAGCTCCAGCAGGAAGCCTGACATCTTCAGAGAGCAGAAGTTCTTGCTCTTTCTTCTCAGGTGCCTCATTTGGTCCCAAATATCAGCCAGTGAGTGGCCCTGCTGAAACTGCAGGTTTCATTCTTCAAACTTTCATCTTCCTTACTTCAAAACTAATTGGAACGTTCTCTTTTCTCGCTCCCTTTTCTTCCCCAACTCTTCCAACCTACTTTTTTAGGTGAGATCGTCAGTGATAGCAATAATGTCCTCAAGCTTATGGCCAATTGCCATTGTAAAAAAACAGGCTAGCTGTTTTGTGAAAGAAAAAAGAATAGTATATGAATGTGTGCTATAAAAATAGGAGAAGATGTGAATTCTCATTTTATAATAAAAATGTTTAGTACCTTTTAGCACTTGTCATGATGGCAATAAGAAAAAAAAAGTGAGATTACACTGAGTATAAAATAGTAGAATTTTCTGTGCTGTGAATCTCTTTCGTAGCCCTCCACATCCCATCTCAACATCACGACAACGCCATATAGTGTTAGTCATGGCTGAATAGTGAGGGGAGCCTTCAGGAAGCAATCTTCAGCCTTAGAGGCTACTTGTGTCATGAAGAAAAGAAAACTTCAGTGGTAACTGCTAGTGAAAGTATTTGCTACTTGTTTTGGGTATCTTCATCAATTTATTGGAGAACAGTTTCTTTAAAATTCATGTTCTTGCAGAACATGCAGGTTCTTTCGAGATCTCTATGATTTTAAGGCCGTTTTGCTCATTTAATAACACCTTTTTATGTATAAGAGCATATGAAATGTACAGAAAATCTGAAATGAACAAGTTTATATATTACATAACACCTATTGCTTTACAAAACACAGGAAGATAAACTTAAGTGATTTTTTTCTAAATGTATCCTAAAGCTAGCTCTCTTAAACCTGTAAATTAAGTGAACGCATGGAAGGACATATGTAGGCTTGTGAAATAGTTGGTCTTGTTGGTTCAAAATACACTTAACTATATTTATATAGTTATTACTATATTTATATCATTATTACTATTTATATACTATAAATATAAGTTATATATGTTCTTTTTTCTTTTCCTATGTAAATACTGTTAGGTGACTTATTTTAGAACTGTAACTTCAGTTGAGTATTGGTTAGTGTTGTTACTAGATACTTCTTGTTTGCAAACCTGATAAGACAATTCTTTTAAGGAACTAGGAAGCTAAGCGCATGAGCCATCTTTGCAAAGCTGGTGCAGCTAATTAATTGATAGTCCAGCCTGTCTTAGCTTTTTGGTACAGTAGGTTTTGTCACATACAAATGTCAGTAGAAATGGGAATTAGCCTGAGAGTGACAGTGTCTTGACTATGTAATTAATCATTTTCCTTTAAATGTGTGTTAGTCAAAGACTTAGTTATTTTTAAGAAGACTGAAGGATCTGAGAAATGCCCTTTGTCTTTGATCATCTCTTAAACTTGTAATTAAAATTATCTACAGCTAATAATAGTTTTTCCTCCAAAAGAGGTTTGCCAAAATGGAGGAATCTTGCTTGATTAATTAATCTCTGCTCTTGCTGAGAGCGGAGTATATAGACTTGGAAGACTGAGAGTTGCAAAGCCTCATTTTGTGCTGAAACCCCATATACAACATTTGCGGAGGAGTTTGGGTTTAGAAGGGCCTAACATCCAGCCTTCTCTTTCTGAAGGATTTCTTGAAACTGTTTTCACCAGGAAGGAGTTGGGAAATAAAGATTAGAAAAGGAATATAAGGATACTTAGATTCTCTTTTCTTTTCCTCCACCTTCCCATCTGCAAATCTAAAAACAATTACAGTGATAAGTCACTAAACATTCCTTACCTCGTTACTTGAATTGGGGAAATTTTGAGTCAAAAATTGGTTATCATAATTAGGTGGATTAATAAATGTCTCATCATCCATATTCTTTTCCAGTTCTATTCCAGTTTACCACATTTTGTTCCTTTACCCCTTTCTTCAACCCTTTGCAGCTCATACTTGCCAGGGCTTGTGTTTTTCAGCACTAGTTTGCTCATGGTGGCTCTAGAAAAAACTGTGGCTCAAGAAATTATTCCTGTCTGAGGAAAGGTGTTCACTTCTACAAGACCCTCAGGTGTGTTACTATCAAAAGATTAAGTCACTTAATTCACATTCCATGATTCATAATTCTAATGAGATCTTGGTTATTCATGCAATAGTAATTCATAGATTATTCTCTACTTATTAACGTATGGAAACACTGGGCTATGATACTTGCTTTTGAAGAACACTTGCAGAAATCAGTTCCTCTTAAAACATTTATTTCACATGCAACAGTTTACTTCTTGTTTACTTTATGAATGCATGCTGTGAAGATAAGCAAGGTAAGTTGTGTGAAAATCCAGCTATGGTAATGTATATTGAAGGGGCACCCAGTAACCCTGTAACATTTAGTCTTGCTCATTTTTGTCACTGGTAATTTTACACAGAGAAAGGGACCTATCACTCGATATATATTGAGAGAACATTGAAGTTATGGGGATTCATATATTGCAACTCTGCCATAATGGAGAAAGAACCGTATGTAGAATGAAGTAATATGATATGAAATAAAGCGATGCAGGACAAGAACCGACAGTTGCATTACATTATTCAGTGGAACAGAATCTGAAACTGCTGCAGGGGATGAATACATGATACATAATATGGACCAATATATCATGTAGATCATTTAATATATTGAAAAACTGATGTATAATGCACTATTGTAATGGGGTGTATAATGTATTCTGTAGAGAGAATTTTCTTTCAGTCCTCCTGTCTTAGGCACGGACATAATGGAATATGTTGTTGTGCTAAAGAGTAGCTGACCTTGCCTCCGTTTACAAAAGGAGAAGAATCTATAAATGAGCTGTTTCATAAAGAGGACTACGTGATTAAGAAAATTGGTTTCCCAAAGTAGAAGCGTCAGGGTCAAATCAATCTTGGACACAATCAAAGAATGTACATGTTTTTTTCTCTGAATTGTATAATAATCTTTTGACAAATACAGTGCTCCAAAAAAACAGAATTGTTACATTTAAGAAAGATTTAGGCTATCCACAAGGAGAGCTTATGCTATGTGGAATGAATCTTCAGTCAACAGAAAAGCTTTATTTTTTGAGTGTTAAGACATTTTTTGCCCTAGTGATTTGTTGCATATACCCTGCATCAATCTCCCCACATCCAAGATCCAATTAGTTTTTTGAACTACTAAGTAGTATTTTTTCATGCTACCTCATTGATTTATAATAACTGGAAGTAAGCTTAATTAAGAACATATCTTTTTTTTGCAAAAGAATCAAGACGATCTGGTGGAGTCACTTACAATTCAACTTAAAGCAAATATAGTGCCTTACTTGTTGAAACTGGAAAAACTCTCTCTAAGGATTATTAAATGCCTTTTACAGGTGTGAAAAAGATCTCATGTTGTTAACAAATACATCCATAAAGAATTTTCACACATTTATAAAGCCTGTTGCTAAACTGGGGAGGCGTCTTGTTTCTTAATGTAGGTGACTAAATGCTTCAGGAGATGCATCTCCCCTGTGAGGCACTCAATTTAAATGCCAACCTATTTAATGCATTCTGTAAGAACAGAGGCACAGATTATAAAAGGAACATTAAAGCATATTTGTACCCTGCATATTGGCTAGGGATTGTACTATCAGTAAATATAGTTTTTCAGCTATTATATTTCACTCATTAGTTGCGTGGATGAATTCAGCTGTAGAACAGGTTAGTCTGTGACACGTATTTGGGGTGTCTTATGGAAACAGGAGGCTGTTTCACCAGCTGGATGTAAGTCCTGAGGAGAGTTCCATAAATCAGTGAGTTTATAGTAATGCAAGCCGAGAGGGATGGCCTTTCTGATCCAACGGTGCATGCTTTCTTCTTGGGGTTGAGTAAAATGGGGCGAGGATTTGACAAATAGCATCTTTCTATACTACTGCGCAGGTTCAAAAAAGGAACTATTTACGCTGTGTACACAGGATACTTTGCAATTGCTAGCCAGTGCTGAATTATACAAGAAGATACTTGTTCTACATAAATAAATTTGTACTCTGGGGCACTTGCCTAATCCAAAGCCCATTAGAGTCAAAGTAATATTCTTTGGATCAAGGTCCTAAAGAAGAACTCTGTGGAGGTATTGTATGGTCTGCAGAAATCCCAATACAGTGGCTCTTAAAACTACACTGCTTGCTGCTTTTTTTTTCCTTTTCCTGTTTTCATCTCCCAAGTTTTGTATTTCCCTTTCCAATACACACTTTTTTCTCATGCCCGTTGCATTTTTGTTTACTACTGACCTATCCTTACTTCCCACCCCTTCCCCTTGTGCTTCATTTTGTTTCTGTTTCGCTCGACCTCTTGTTTTCCTCTCTTGTTTTTAGGAATACCCCATTACCTTTCTTCTCTTTTTTGGAGTTATAGACCCTCCCTCTTAGCTCTGTGCCTTCAGCTGCGTAACAAAGAGATCATTAGGGAGGGTTTCGTTCCACCAGAGCCGAGTCCACAGCCCACCTTAGAAGCAAAGAGATGCTGAGGCTTGTTCACTCAGTTTCGAAAGGATACTTCATATGCCCTATTTCATTTGCTGCTTTCTTGGTTCATTGCATTGACCTACTCTGGCGTAGGGTAAAGTTTTCAAAAGCGCTGAAGTCATCTGAAGAGTCAGAGGATAAGTCTACATGGAAAACCCAGGTGAACTGTGCCCACTTTCTGAACTGATCAAAAGCCATATGGCTTATCAGCACGACTCAGTAGCCTCACCTTGCGCTAGGCATGGTTTCTGGATGCCACAAGATGTGTGAATTTTCAACTGCTAGTAAAAGACTGTAGAGACACCTTGCGTATAATGTAGTAATGCATACAGCTTTCCAAGTGCCTAAATTGCTTCTGAAAGCGACTTGTTTATGTTCTTTGGAATTTTGTCCAAAAGTTTAAATAGCCTTTTTCAAAGGAAATAAACTTATTCAGCTCTTAATCATTATTAGCGGTGCTAGGCAATGTTAATTAGGCATCAAGTTCTAATTAGACTGGCATTTTAATGAGATGGTGTGTGTGAGTTTGTATGAGATGGTTGGGGAGTGAGGCAGGTAGACAGGAAACAGGATTTTGTGAAGTGACTACTCTGAAAGCTATCCAAGTCATCAGAAAATACTGTTAGCTTCACTTAAAAAAGGGAAAATTCCTTCAATACATTAAAAAATCACAACATTTTGAAAAGGGAATTTGGGGTCAAGTTCTTCCTCCCTTCAGGAGGAATGTGCAGTGACTTGTACTGGATACATTTCACTTTTAACTGAAATCAGGAGATGAATGATGTCTAGAGGAGCAGGGACAAGGCAGGCATGCCTGGGAAGCTGGAGCTCCAGCCCCTACACACTGAATAGCCTGTGAGCTCCTGTATTCTTTCCAAGTGCAAGGATTAGGGATCCCAGTTAACATAAATCTGCCTGCCCTATTGTTCCACCACGGTGTAAGATTAGCTGTTATTGAGGAGTCTCATTCATTCCAGGACTTTTTGCATGCTCTGTGGAAATATGGCTTGAGCAGGGTAAATCATAAATCTGAAACGTTCAGCAAAATCTTCACCGCAGCTTTGGAGCTAACTAACTCCCTTTCATCTTGAATGAAAACCTTATCAAACCGATATATTTGAATAGATATTCATACTCATGGTAAAGAAAGATGTGGACAAGTCCTTCATAGAAGAATCTTATGCAATGGATTGTGGATAGAAGCCGCCTGCAATCTTGTAGAGTTTGAAAGAAGAATAGCCCTTCAGCTTTAAAATATTTTAAAATATTTCACCAACACTCTTCACATAGTATTGCTCACAGCCTATTGTATCCTCTTCAGTTCTGTTACTGCCCTCCCCAAGTGAAAGGGTGCAAATGGCAGTCTGCCGTAAATAGGAAGGGAGTATGTTGTAATTTTTGTATTAATTTTGTTTTAACTCAGTAGTACAGAAAACCTCTGTTTTTGTAGCTTTGGTGTGTTGGCTTTTTCTAGAAGGCAGAACAGTTTATTTCTCTGTATTTTAGGAAAAAAAAAACCCGGACTTTTTGTGTGGTTTGTTTGGTAGACTCTTACATCATGTGGAAAACTGGATGTGAGTGTGGAGTTGCTGTATGTCATTAAATCTGTTGCACAGAGTTTGCTAATGAAAAATATGATACAGTAATATTTTATGAAGTCATTATTTGATAAAAATAGACTACTCATATGCCTTTGCATTTTGAACAGGTGCTGTTCAAAAATGTGTAGGCCATCTCCACATAAATTAATTTTCTTAAATGTACAATAGTTTGGGTTTTTTTAATGGCATGTTCTTATTATTTCTGTCACTGCTGTTTTTTTTGGTGG
The DNA here is from genome assembly GCF_000687285.1 of Phaethon lepturus. NCBI lineage: Eukaryota > Metazoa > Chordata > Aves > Phaethontiformes > Phaethontidae > Phaethon > Phaethon lepturus. The sequence goes on from NW_010509615.1 coordinate 23,767, forward strand.
GTTTATTTATTATTTTTCTCATGCTGTTTAACAAGGTTTAGAATAAACAGCTTTATTTGTACAGTGGGTTTGTAATTAGATATAATCAAACCATTATCTGTCTTGACTAAACTAAACTGCGTACAAAATAGAATGAGAGACAACTATTCATTCACTTTTATGTAGCAATGACTATTGTTAGTAGTGGTATAGTAGTTAACACTAAATCTGAGGTATGCTTCCTGGTCAATACACAATATATTATTTCTATGTTTAATCTATTAGCAATTGGCATGTATAAACTGTGTAACGGTTTAAATGTTTTAACAGTAGTTTTAGGGACATTGTTCTCTGAGATGGTGAATATGCTTAAATATAGGTCTGTCAGGTTAAAATATAAGTCCTGCCTTCAAAAGTGGGGAAAGCACTTTTGTGCATGAAGAAGTTCAATGTGTTATGAAAACATCCGAAGAAGTTTCTAGAATAACAATTCTAGCTGCTCTAGCAATTGTTTTACAAAACAAGCAATAGGATAGCTACAAATACGCTTGCTTATATATTCTTTGTTGTAAATCCAAGTGAAAATTAATTGTGTAATGTATTAATGATCCCATTTTGAAATCAACCATGTGTTTTCCAGGGATTTTTTATAATACGACTATGTAACCTTACCATTTCCATGTAGTCTGCAAATTTGGTGTAGCAAAATCACTTCTTTTGCAAGTGTTATATAGAGAGTGTGGCACCTCTAGGACAACAATAACAGGGATTGCTGTTGATTTTTAGAAATTCTGTGCAGATAACCTTGACAGCATTGGTTATTGCCAATAAATACAAAACCAAATACATGCAAGCTTTCCGTAAGATTTATAAATTACTTGTGTGTAGAGGAACATTCTTTCTCCTTTGAGACAAAGATAACATAAAATTTGGGCCCCTCACTACAAGAAGGATGTTGAGGTGCTGGAGCGTGTCCAGAGAAGGGCAACGAAGCTGGTGAGGGGGCTGGAGCACAAGTCTTATGAGGAGCGGCTGAGGGAACTGGGGTTGTTCAGTCTGGAGAAGAGGAGGCTGAGGGGAGACCTTATCACTCTCTACAACTACCTGAAAGGGGGCTGTGGTGAGGTGGGTGTTGGTCTCTTCTCCCAAGTAACTAGCCATAGGGCAAGAGGAAATGGCCTCAAGTTGTGCCAGGGGAGGTTTAGATTGGACATTAGGAAGAATGTCTTCACCGAGAGGGTGGTCAGGCATTGGAACAGGCTGCCCAGGAGGTGGTGGAGTCATCATCATTGGAAGTGTTCAAAAAATGTGTGGATGTGGTGCTTCAGGACATGGTTTAAGGGGCATGGTGGTGTTGGGTTAATGTTTGGACTTGATGGTCTTGAAGGTCCTTTCCAACCTTAGTGATTCTGTGATTCTGTAAAATGCTGTGAGGGCTTGGGTCATCTCAGAGTGTTACCACTCAAGGAATTTTACAACTCAATGTATTTGCAGTCTTATTTGCACAAAACATATATTCATAGGAAAAGAAAAACTAAGGTTCAAAGAAATCTGCAATGGTCCCCAGTTTGCAACAAAGTATTAGGCAGACATATCAAAACAAGTGAAAAATCTGCTCACCGTACAACTGGCTGATACACATCAGTTTGAAATGAGCATGTAGGTATATATAGAAAATGAATAGAGAATAACAGACATGAATCTATTATTTCGTCTTATTCTAGTTAACCTTCTTTACAACAAAGAAAAAAATATTCACTAAAAATTCAGTGGAGCATGCACAGGTTTCCCAATTCTCTCTTTATAGCTGTTTGATCATATAAAATTAAAACAGTTTCCTAGAGTTTTCTATTCACTTACATGATCATGTGAAGGCTTCCCCCACTCCCCGCCCTTCTTTTTCCTAGTGATTAATGATAGGAAAAAAGTGATGGTCTGTGAGGAAGTTGAATGCCATTAGCCATAGCTGGCCATTTATCCCCAAGGAAAATTCCTGTATGGGTTCTTTTTACCTTTTTAAAGCCTGGCTGGTGAAACATTTTTTCAACCAAAACCAAGTTTTCTTGGCACGTTTTAAATGCTTTCTGTGCCAGTGAGGTCTCATTGTTGTTAGGTACATGTGATGTGTTTACGCTGTGCGCTACATATTTGCTTCGTATGCTCTATGCTTGAGTTACAAGAAGGATGATCTGTGTCAACAGGATAATTTACAGATGTGGCGTTAGTTTTGCGTTCCAGGTCAAGGTGTTAGTGTGCTTTTCTTCTGCTGCTGGGTTAGGCAGTGGGATGGGTAGTTTTCCTTTCCTATGTAGGCAGAGTAAATTGATATATGGATTTAATTACCTGCACTAGAGTCTGTTATGATGAATTCCTTAAAATGAAATGATAGAAACAATTATATAGAATTAGGCCTTTAGAAAACACAGGAAGAACTAGAAAGAGATTTTCTTCCCAAATGAATCTTATGTCATACCTCTCTAGTAATTGAAATTATACTGGTGTAAAATAAATGCAGGTGACCTCATAAGCAGACTTTTTTTCCCCTCATTTGTCTGCTAAACACTGTGCTTTTTAGGAATATGCTTCAAAATTATTACACTCATACTCTGGGCAAGGGTAATAAAGTGCAGTGGTAGTTCATTGCAACAAAAGGGACTTCCCAGAGCTTTTCTCGTTTTCTTCTCCCTCCACCTCTTTCTGCAGAGAAAGCTTGAAAGAGGAACTAGAGGAGAGATAAAGCTTGTGAAGAAAACTTTGAATTGTGTTTATATGTTTGGCTTGTTGCAGAAATATCCTTGGGTTCAGTCTGCCATCGCTGCAGGTTCTTTGACGCTCGCATCTTGCAGATCTGTCATAAATGGAGATCCATCCATAGTAGCACACAGGACTGGTTTTTGCTCATCAGAAGAATAATTCTTCTTAAATCCAATTACCAAGAAATTCCACACTGGCAGCTTCCTGCATTAAAGGGCTTTTCTACAGTGTGAAGGTGACAGTCTGAGGATGTACTAGTATTTGGGACTGCTTCCCAATCACTGTGTGATTTGAGGAGGCAAATTCTGTCCTCGCTTACTTTGTCCTTATTAGTGGCTGAATTCCAAACCACAGAAATATCCCTCAAGTGACTTCACAGAAGATTAGAGATAATCTGAGGCAGTTGATTTACTATTCTCCGTTCTCCGGCCAGAGAAGAGTTACCATAAAGAGAGACCTTATATATATTCAGATCTGTGGGAAAACTGGAGTAAGATATTTTGTGGATTTTAATGCACATAGCAGTACCTTTAAAAAGCTAACTGTGAAACACATTTAAAACTTTACACCACAGCAGCAAATCTGCTGTTCAAGAGCCTGTAGTTCTTGCAATTTCCTTTTAAGTGGGAGAAGCATCGCTACTGAATTTAATTGCTCTGATTTTGTAGCTCATGGACCTTCCAGCCATACTTTCCTTTCAAGTAAACTTTCTTTTTTCCTTTTTTTTTTTTTATTGGATCTTTAACACTTTCCCTTTGAGTCTGATGCTGTGAGGTGCTGAGTGTCTTTTGGGAAGAGTCAGATGCTTTTAACTCCTAGAGACTTTCCTGGATGTTGGATACACTCGGCACATCACAGGAGAGCGTCCTTCAAAGTTCTCTTTCATTCTGCAGAGTGGATAAGGGACAGGAATGATGGTGAATGTGTTATGCCAGGCTAAATAGGTACCTATCTGTAAAAGCATGGTTTTATAAACCAAGAGATTACTCACACTAGTAGCAACATCTTGTGGGAAAACCCATAGTTTACATTATAATCCCTGCAATCTTTTCTAACTTTTTCAAAAAACTCCCTCCCTGGACAGCTGATAATACTGTTTCTACCTAATACAGCCTTGCAATACACAGCCAAAAAATGTCACACAAAGTGAATGGCTTTACTCTGTAACTTGCTTAGTGCATTATTTTCAGTTTTCCCAGGAGACATTCTTAGACTTCAAAGTGTACAATACATAAATGAAATGGTGTTTCGGCTTTGCAGAGCATCTTATTTTTGTTAGGGAACCTTTTTTTTTTTTTTTACCTTGCACTAAAGAATCCGAGTCACTAATTGGGCCAGTAACTTCTCATCATATCATGCTAAGTAATGTATGAGTTACCTGGTACTCAATGGATTCTTCAATTGTTATTACACTTTGGGCAAGCTTAGCAATTAAGTGCAACATGAATGTTTAATTAAGAAAAAAATAGTGGAGGATGGGATATTAATTTTCAAGCAGTCTATTGGGTAAATTTAAACTTCCCATTACCTCATCAAAATGCTGTACTTTATACGTAGGCAGAAAATTTCATCCTGCCTTTTGTAAATTTGAAAGAGTCAGGAGAAAAGCTGTTACTTTATTGGAACAAATATGGAAACATTCTGTCCTTGTTAGATCTTGTTCAATCATCTTGCAAATCTGCTTTCTATTTTTTCATTTAAAAATTAATTTCTAATGGCCTCTCAACATGCTAAGTGCTAACAATAACCGGTTTGTTCAGGAAACACCATTGCCATTTGATATTCATAATTCTGGATTCAATTCTTTTCCTTTTTAAAAATTAATGAATTAACTATAGATTAACTGATTGTGAAACGTACTGATTTATTTCCTTCCCATCTGCTCATTTCAAGTGACTTGATTCTGTTGGAAATCAGTATTAGTGGTGCACTTGCATATCTCTACCTGTAATTTCCATCTCTACATGTATGTATACATATGGAAAGAAATGTATTACTTGCCTGATGTGTTTGTCTATAATGTCACCCAGGTTTTTATATTGCATCAGTATCTTTGTTGTGTTTGTCTGCATCCTGCAGGATTCATTGTTTTGAATTTTTTTTTTTTAGCTTCTCCTCATTCTTACTTTTAGCATCGGAATAGTTTAGATTTAATTCTGAGTATTTTCCCCAGGTAATAGTGTGGGTTCCTAATGCTGATCTGACAATTCTTTATGATTTTTTTTACTCTAATGTACTCATGTGCTCACTTGCATGATAGAACTGAACAAATGGGAGGGACACAAGAAAAGGAAGGATGTGATTTAAATTAAATGGAACAGAAATTATTGGAAGGACTGATTAGTCAAAAAAATAACACCGAATATGTTTGGTGTCAGTGTAATGTTTCGCTCACATCAAGATAAGGTGTTTCATATTCAGTTTGACTTTTTCCCTAACCTTTCCCAACTCTTGCAACCCAACAAAATAATACATCTTTTTTTTCTGACTGACACTACTTAATGAATTGAGTCAAATTTATGAACTGTACAGCCCCAAGCCTTCAAATTTTCTTGCATTTAATGTGAAATTATTATTTGTTAAAAAGCATTCCCAGCACACCTCACTGTTGGGTTATGATGGCATAGTATTTTGCCTGGAATTTGGACATAACATTGCAATCTTTTGTAGAGATCGAGAACTAGAATACAAAGAAACTTAAATATTTATTTCCCTAAATCCTAGACTGAAACAAAAACTGGACATTCAAACTGTAGCAAATTAAAACAGAGTCCTTGCCAAGTGCCCTTAATCATTAAAAAATTCTTCATTTCTTTGCACAACTCTGCACTGAGTGAATAAAAACTTTTGTACAAACCCAAGTAGCATAGTTGGCTTTGTGCTATTATGCCCAACATGTGGAACAGAAACAGTAGATGTTATTTTTTTGAACTTGAATAAGTAATAAGTAGGGTTTGAGATGTGGCTATTGTATATTTAGGCAGATCAGGGGGGGAAAAATACAACCATAATGATCTACATACCTATGTTCACAAACATTACCTATGCTACACGCCTTATAGATTTTTGGGTTTGAATTTTATTTTCAATGCTCCTTTGAAAAAAAAAAAATCCTTCTACCTGTTAAGGCAGCTCTGGCTTAGAATACGTGATGTCAACAAGACCATCTGAAAGAGAGACTGAAATTATAGCTAGACCTTCTCAAATAGCTCTCCTATTTCCTGCTGTATCGTAGTCTCAAAATCTTGATTTCTTGTGATTTGCCAGGACAGGAATAAATGCTCTAAATTACTGGAGAGGGCAGTATTCTAATTCCTCTGGATTTACATAAAATATGCTTAGAGTTTACTCTAAATCCTTTGGGAGACAATGACAGTGATTCAGTCAGTGAACAAGGACTTCGTATTACTCACTGTGTTTGTAGGACAGTGTGATTTTGTTGCAAGTGTAAATTGTGGTGACCTATGATGACAGTGAGGAAAGTGTCTGGATGTCACTGCAGGAAGAGCTGTAGGACAGTGAGTGGCCAGCTGGCATGTAATCCACCGGCTGGCTAAGCAGTGAACTGCACCAGGGAATCCTGAACGTCATATGGTCCAGTGCTGCCTGAGTCAGAGCCTGGTAACAAATCAGCCTCCTAGTAAAAATAAAAAATGGCATTGACGTAATGTAAGACTTAAAAAAACCCAAAATGCTGGAATCAATCCCACCCAACTGACTGGTGGGATGTTTTCCAAGGTAATTTCTAACCTCCCTTCGCTTCCCTATTGGATCATTCCTGAAATGCCATGCAAAAGGAGTGACTCACAAATTGTCTTTCTCTTCCCAGCAAAGAAATAAAGAAATGCAGACTTGAGTTGCAACTGATAACCGCAAAGACTAGAGAAACCTTGGCTATATCTCTTTTTGGCTGCTTTTAGCCAAGTATCACTCTTGCCCCTGCTCGCATACTTCGGGTGCATGCTACATCAAGAAGCTTGGTTAGGAGTTGTTCAAATACGCATCTTCACTTACTTTTGAATCACTTTTCTTATGAAAATCAAGTTGCAGAAACATGAAAGCATGAAGAAATACATATCATCTAATAAAAACAATATTCTAAAATCTCATACTAAGACACATATGTTAATTGAAAGGACTACAACTTCCATTCTTGCCCTCCATGATGAATACAGTCTTATAGGAAAAGGTGAGGCTAGATAATATCCAGGCAATGTGTGCAATTCTGTATTCCACAGTGTCATGCTGGAAAAAAAAAAGTCTTTACTTTTTAGATTTAGAATTAGATTTAGATCTAATTTAAAAATACCACAGCAACATTATCTCAGGAAATCTTTATGCTGATGTCAAAATTACAAACAGTCATTTCAGAGGAGATACATAAAAATCTGAAGAGAATTGTAATTTCTAATCTTGTTTGTGTCTTTACCAGTAAAAATATAAAAAAACCTATCTGGTCATCCCAGTAGGAGATAATATTTTTCACGCTTTAGAGTACCTTTGCTGATAGCAGCATGGTAAAGAATAGAATACAGTCACTGCTGTCATTTCAACACTCTTCCATAGATTTTTAGACAAAATATTGTACGAAAAGGTATAGTAAGACTTTTTTGTTTTGCCATTCTACCAGCTGGGATATTCCCTTACATCCTGTTGAAATTGTTTGTAAGCAGTGAGTTTGCCATTTGCCTTAATAACAAACACCCATAACAAACTTAAATAAGCATATGAGTTCCAAGGTCACCACTGCCATGGAGTTGTCTTTGATTGCTTACATTGTGCTTTTGATAAGTTGTCATCATATCCTATTGATCTTTCTCTGTCTGTACTTTAAGACTTAAAAGCCAGGAGGAAGGCAGCATAAGCATCTTTATAAGATGTAAGAAGATATTCTGGCCCCTTGCTTTAGGGTAAACACAGGTAAGTAAATAAATGGAATAGATCTTCAAATGGTGCAGTAGGGTGAAGTTGCTGTGCTATACACATTAGAGGTCTGAGCATATTATTAAAAAAGGCTGAATTTGAATTAAAACACTTTCTGCATAGTTGAAAAGGTTGGGCTTCAAATCCTGAGTTAAATTTTATCTTCATTCATATAGCTTCAGCTTCTAGTTAATACAAGTCTCATATGGGTGTATGCAAAAGGCAAATGTGCATTTCCCTCAGGCATGTAAACTGAGGTAAGAGCTGTAATTTATTTTTATTTTTGTATAGCAGGTAGCAAAAGGAAATTGTATTAGGTGCCATCATAATATGATTGTTAATAATAAAAATTTAAAATAAAAATGCAAACTGAAATCAGTCCTTTTTCCAGTTTTCCCAACTACCTTCTTAGACTGTCTGGTTCAGTTATATATGGCTCACTGCTGATTTTGCAATTACTATGGAGCTGCAAACCACAAGATTATGCAAAGACTTTTTTGTACTGCTTCAATTGCTGATGCCATGTATCCAAATAAGAGCAAAATACTATAACTTATAGTAATGGTTTAGTTGTTTCAGGGCAATACACATTTCTGGAAAATGAAAGAATTATTACATGAGAATTTAGTGGATCCTTCTAAGAAGGATGATGTTGCCCTCTGTTACTTTCCCAGAATTTGGTTTTCATTCTTTTTATCGTACAGTTCTGGAATATTATTGTTGTCATACTGTTCTTTGTCATTTATATCCATGTGTTCTGGAGAACCATAGGCAATTTGTGTGTCTATAAGCTTGGTGTGATACCTAGACTAGCACAGTCAGAAAGATGCAATGCAAACTATTCCCTGGTTACAATAAAATCTGAGAAGAACCACAGATTACAGTGGTATTTGATTTCTATATTCTTTCAGAAGAAAATATTTTCGCAACCCATATCACTTCTAGAGGACATTAAACACTATCTTTGCAGTCTAAAACCGCATCAATCGGTGGTGGTTAGTACTGTTCCTATAGCTAATACTTCGCATTAGCTTCTCTTCACGCCTACTTTATTAGAAAATAAGCTGAGTGAGTATCTAGATTTTTGCGTGATCTCCTTCTGTCTGAACATTTGTGGAACAGCTGAGATTGGAAGGGACCTCTGAAGATCATCTAGTCCAATCCCCCCTCCCAAAAGTTACCTTTTAAATAGTTCAATATGCAGGATTTATATATATATCTTACACAGAGATTTGTGGGAGTAAATTCAACAAAAGCCCAAATATTGTTATTTTTCTGATGTTTTTATTGATTGTTTAGGACTCTGAATTCTTTCCCATTTTATTTCAATAATTAACGTAGCCAGACCTAGCTGTATTTGTCATATTACATATGTGTCGGGCAAGAAAAGAAGAAAACATTGGGAAAGAAAATGTTTTATTAAAAAGAGCAAAATAAACTCTTGTAAGGAGATTTAGAAGGTATTTTCAAAATTCTGAAATAACATTTGAAATTCTTATAGCAAGTCAGCATTTCCATAGAGAAGGTCAAGCTTTTTCATGACCATCACACTTTCAATAGATTTGATTTGTGGGTGTTTTGGATGATGTCTGCTTTGTTTTTCCCTGTGTTTGTACAAGTGCCTGGCATAATGATATGGTGGCCCATGATGATGGTCTTTGCTATGGCCATATTACTGTTTATAGCAAACAAGGAAATACAAGCACTGGGGATAGAATCTCAGGGGTTATTTTTAAATTCTTCTTAACTTCACTTGCCTCATTTTGCCTTAGACAAAGTAAAGACCAGGAGCTGAGGTCCTACGCTCGCTGAATCAGTTGCAAATATACACTGAGTTGTAATGTGAAGCATAGCCTGTAGACATTTAGGAGCATGTAGTCACACTTCCTAGAGCTCTTGTAGTCCAGTTGGCTTTGGCAAGATTTGGCCTTGACAAAGATGTTAAAAATGACTGGACTACTGGAAGAAATCTAATTTGGTAGTCATCTGCCAGTTTAGTGCGTGTTAGCCTGGTGGCACCCTTGCCAGCTATTTTTGTGTTTGTTGTGGAATGGCTTTGAAAGATTTCAAACTAAGGATCCCACAAGACAGCAGTCAGCCAGAACATCCTTCATAAATTCTATTCCATACATCTTTCTGTGCTAGTCAAAGCCTTGAAGGTACTTATAATGGCACTTATTAATATATTTCCTTTCCCTCGTAAGCCCAGCCTGAGAAGAGAAAGAGAATGCTCTGTTGCAAGGATAGCGTTTTCCATTAGTCTTTGGGAAAATGAATCCCTTTCTCTCAGTCCCCTCTCTTAATGTGTCCTTAAATGGTCACGCTTCTGATAATGCTGTCAGGAGAAACACTTCTGCAATTTGCTTTGACCTTTTTGCTCTTCTTCATATTTTCCCATTAGTCTCAACCAATATAAAACCAACTAAGCTTGACTCTTCAAATGAAAACTGGCCAAAATCTCTTTGGGAATCATTGAACATTTAAGATACAAAAAGCCTGTATGTGCGAGGAGTGAACTAATGAGACAAGAAAGTTCTCAGAGACTGTTGTTATGACAAATAAAATTTTCAATATTTTCTTCTTTACAGAATTAGAGATAGCTATGAAACTTGGACGAAGGAGTGTTAAGTCCAGAACAACCCCCACATTTTATAGATCATTAAACATGTTTTGAAGACAGCTGACAGGTCTCCCTCTGTATCACTATTTTTCCCCTCTGCCTATCACAAAACCCACATTATAACCTTTGAGGGTCATTTGAGTGAAAATTGTTCTTCATGAGCCTGATTTCATCTTTTAGCCTATTTTACTCCATGCAGACATCTTTCTCTATAATGGACAATTTCATTATTATGAGTACCCATTCATTTATAGGTAGGAAAATTACAGTGCACAATATGAAAATCTTTCTGTACTTGACTACTGAAACATCAGAAAAAAGATATGGTAGCTCAAAGGAAAAAAAATTAGTTAGTGGATTTTATTTCTTTTCATCCTACCTATCAATATTAAATAAATGTGGGTTTACTTCAAATATCTTGAAAAAGAAAGGGAAGGGAAGGGAAGTAAATGCTTTCACTGAAACTATATAAAATAATGTACATCGAATACACTCTTTTGGCAGTAAATTGCATTATGATGGATTATCTGTAAGACCAAGAAAGCAGATTGGCTTGAACAAGTTGATTCCCTTAGCTTGATTTAGAGATTACGTTTTGCACTAGGAATCTGAAATTGCCAGAGAAGTTAAAAAAAGGAGATAATTATACTGCATTGATCATTGTCAACACTGAGAAGAGAGAAAAGTACCATGCGGACATGTCCAGGATAAATGGTCTTTGCAACAACTTGCTCAAAAAACCATCAAGACTGAACATTTTCGAAGTTGAAGGTCTATTTTTAAGATGGTTGAAATAGGAAAATTACACTGATTGTCTGTTATTCAGAATTGTTGTCAGTCATTTGGGTGATTGTACTTGGCAGTATTAAATGTAGAGAATCTTTTCTGTTCCCTGTTACTGTTGTGACACGATTGACAATGTATTGCCACAGTGAATAATAGGATGCTGGTCTGATTTAACTGACTTCTGAACAGTCTTCTATCTGCAACCCGCATGGGAAAAGACTGGGAGGTGGCAGTGGAAGTGGCTGTCCTCCCCCTGCCGTGCTCTCCTCTATTTTATCATGTGTGTGAACCAGAAAGACAGAATTTTATGTATTGAGAAAGACAGAATTTTATCTATTATTTTATGAATTAAATTGGGATGAAGTTGTTCTGAACAAAAAACCAGTGCAAATCAGTATTTCTTCAAAAAACTTTGAGTGATCAGAGAAAGCCTTAAACCTCACTCCAGTCCTGTGCACAATGATTAATTTATTTCCATGGGAAACAAACACTGTTGTCACTGAAGTGAGTGTAAATGTTATTAAAAATGGTGGCATTGTGCTGCTATATCAAGAGCAGAGCATTAGTTTTTTTAAGGTCAAAAATCTCTTGTAACTGGAGAAGTGCAGACTGTAGCTTGACATAGTTGAATCCATCCTTCTACCAAAGTGAGCTGAAGTTCCTCTTTGCAGTGATTTAATAAAAAAGCATGTGTTAAAATTAGCATTTCTGCTTGTGTAGGGCTCAGTGCCTTGAAAAGCAGTTTCTGTCTTTCTTTTATTTAAAAATCACATAGATCTGTCATTTCCTACTGAAAAGGCAATACAGCAACATGTTGTACTAGTGAATTTAATTATACATATATAGGGCATGGAGAAGATTCAGACATAATATTTACCTTTATAGCTCACTGATCAATTAGTACGTTGTCACGTACACTGACTTGATAATAGCAAATATACACTACCGTAATGGGAGGTACTCCACAGGAGCCATTTCTGTCTCTGAGGTTGTGATGCTCTGGAAGCGTGACTTGGTAGACTATAGCAACCTTTTCAGCGTTGTTAGACTAGTCATGTAAATCCTTCTTAGTGTAGGGATCATTGACTAGTTAGGCTGTAACAGCTCCAGGAACCATTACAATCCCGGATCCAGCTAGCAATGCTGGTGCTCTGCAGTCAGGTTGAATTATTCTCACAACAGCAGCAGGGAAATAGTGCTGCCAGTTTTGAGTAAGGAGAACCATATTTTTTAAGGTTGTAGATGCCTGCCATCCCAGTCTCTGGATTCTTTCTGCATGCTAACTGAAGTAGCTCTATTTAAGAAAAAGCGCCAAAAACCCCCACACTCCAAAGTTAACACCACTTGAACGTAAGCTGAAGCAGAACTGGTTTCCTGCTACCTGGAGATACTGGAAATGAGTGGTAGTTCCTCTCCAACACTATGTGCTGATGTTTCCGTCTTTGGCATAGCAAAGGCATTTAGTAAAAAAATGCACGACGCCTTTTGAGCTAACCCACTTGGAGAACACTGATTTTAAAAGAGAGATTGTTCAATATATGTGACTCAAAGTCTGTTAAAACGCAGCTTTTAAACTTGGAAAGTGACATGAATGAGGAAGAGATCCCTTGCGCAAAAATAACCAAATAAATTGTTCATTCCTATTTGTTGCAGAATGGTAGACATCTAGGAAAATGTAGGAAATTCTGATTTCAATTTACTGCCCTGTATTTGTAGCTGCACTTCAGTCTTTTCACAGTAGGGTTAGCTGTATGAATAATGGTTCATCAGTGTGAGCATGGGGAAGTCACAGTATGGCCTTTAGTGCTGTAATGTGAGCTTATGAAAAGACATCTCTGAAGTACAGCTAAGCATTTGATAAATTATTCAGAACAGAAGCAGAAGCTTTAAGCCACTCATTGTACTGCGTATCTTTGCAGCAATTGTTGCATATAGCACAAAAAATGGATGTCAGGATACACTTTGTGGGAGAGCTTCTCTTACTTTGGTGATGTATGCATCCTCCATTGTGCGATACAAATAAGAATTGCTCAAATCCTTTTTATAGTTCTAGTCTGAAACAGCTACTGTACATGGTTATGGGAAAATGATGTGCAATACTTGGTTTGAATGATTTTTTTTAAAGATTTGTGTTTAACAGGAGCAGTTGAATACATTAGTCATAGTCCAATCATAAACACAATGATGACTCAAATCTAACTGTGTTACGCAGCAAGCGCAGCGTAGGCTCCATACAACGATACATTCCAGGGCTTTGGACGTGTCTTTTAATCCAGACCTGAGCATTGCACCACTGAAGCCAGCTCTGCAGATTTATGAATAATGAAGTCTCACTGGCTGGTCGCCAACACTCTGGTTCAGCTTCTTCAGCTCAGAGCTTGCAGTGGTGTGGACAAGGACAAGACCTAGGCGCATGGCAGGTTCTCCCAGGAAGGGATGCATGGTACTTCTCTAACGACACCTCTCAAAATATTCACAGTTGCTTTAAACTCTATTCAGTCTCTATTTTGAAGATGCATATAACATCCAGGCTGATATTATGCACAACATGACTATTATGATAGGATTATAGTTTCTCCTACCATATAGTTTCTCAATGCCACTGAGCATAGTAATTTCTTAATTCCTTTCTTTGTCCTCATTTTTTGGAGCCAAGCATAATGCTATATGAATGAGCCACATTAATTTCTAGTGTAAGAAGAAACCATTTCCAGGGTCTTCTGTGGGCATATGCTCCATATGCTCAGAGTTTCATATAGATTATTAACTGCTTTTCAAAACCTTGATTTCTCATTTCCTTACCTTCTTTAAAATAGTTTTAAATTTTATCTTCACTGTCCTTGTGTTCCCAATTTTATTTCACCTTTTCTCAAGGTTTAAGATCCCGTGATTTATGTCTCTGCTGTGTTTTAGTTTATGGTCACAAAGTGCTAGAAAATTCTTTATTGTAAATGTACTATTTAAAGAGAATTTTTAAAGAAGTTCTTCAGTTAAATTAGTGCATCAGTGTTGATATAACAGTTTCTCAAAGCACAGTTTTAACACATTTGCTGTACACATGCAACATCTTGAGACATTTTTTAGGGGTATTATATGTAGATTTAAAAATTCTGTACTGGAAATGCTGTGAGACCTGAGCTCTCAAATCAGCAGCACTGTCAGCACAATCTGAAGCAATATTGCATTGGATGCGTGTTTGTTAGCTGAGGTGGGGAAGAGCACTTTGAACAATGAAGAATTATCCAATATGGGATCTCCTGATGTACCCAGGAATGTAATTTATGCATGGGGTATACACATGAGATATATACTTCATCATGCAGGGAAGTTTTGGTTTGCTTCTGTCAGATTGTTCCTTTGAATAATGTTCTCTGAGTGAAGAAGTACTTCATTGCAGAATTTAAACAGACATTTTATGAAACTTATTTCAGAAACATATTAAAATAATACTGATGCTTAAGATATAAATCAGGGCTTTTGAAGCTTGAATTTTTTTTTTGTCTCAAACTATGTTTTTCGCACTCTCAGTTCACCAACATTTTGCACCTTTTCTGTTTTAGTTCCACTTAATTTTTTTTTTCAATTGATAGATTGAAGATTCCATTACAGAGTTCTTCTATTAACATTTATGCTTGACAGTCAGCTTCCAAGTCTGTTCCTTCAGTTAAACAGTCCAATAAATAAGTCTTGAACATTACTGTCTAATTGGTAAAACAGAAGTGGTGAGGTTAAGTAGCCAGTGCCTTTCTCCTTGTGTAGTTGTTAGAAGCAGCGTAACATAGCGTAACATATCTGCCAGAACTTCACACGCACTTGCTTATGTATAAGTGACTGAACAAAGGACAAAGCAATGAAAAATCAAGCTTTACTTTTTAAATAGGAACGATAACTGGTTAGAGAAAACCAGAAATATGAGCTGCGCAACACATTAAAGAAACAAAGACCTAGTAAAAAGTATTGTAGCATTTTATAAGTGATTACAAATTTTGTTAGTAATTATGTACGTATAGCTAACAAGTTTTGAGAATGCATATAAAGACTTAAATTGACAGTGTGCAAATAAAAATTTTTGAGTCTGATTTTTTTTTTGTGAGAAAAGGCAATCAAGGAAAACAGCTGTTTATATTCCTTACAACTTAGTTAAACGTGGGGTTTTTTAAAAAAAGATTGATACAATTACATACAACGCCTACATTCTTTTAAATCAAATTGATTCCTCAAAATCCAACCAGACGTTTATTTCTTAGGGAAAAAACAAAGAATTTTTTTGAAAACATTTATCCATCTTTTGCTTAGAAAACATGGACTAAAAAGTGGAGCTCATTGGGAAAGCAAGAAGGAGGTTCTATTTCCCTTCTTCTGACCTGACTGATACTCTCTTTTCTATCTCCTGATATTTTTTCTATAATGCAGACCACGGAAAAATAGTTGGCAACTTGGCTTGATTTTCTTCCAACCTTCACACTTCAAATGAAGAAAAAACGTCTATTAATTTCTATTTCAGTGTTGCCATAGATACAGTTTCTATGATGTTTTTATTTTTTACTTTTATCTATCTGTCTGTCTGTCTTTCATCTTGCTAGCTGACAACTTTTTTCTTCATTCCTCCTTTACTTTCTATACTTTCCAATTCTTCCCCTGCACCTATTCCACTTGCTTATTTTAATCAGGTGTTACTATTCTCTTATTTTTTGTTTGGTAATTCAGAATCCTCACTTCCGATGCTTTGTTCAATGTTTGTGTCCTGTAATGCCCCATAGGTACTGTCCAATGTATCTTTGAAATACTCTTTCTTTCTACTATTGAAACTCACAGTAATTAACTCTACTTTGCATACTGTTCCAGGGAATGCCTTCAGGTCCCCCGTTTGCCTTCTGTTCTCAGGTTGTACTGGATTTCTCTTTGATTCTGTTTGTGGTAGACACACACGGATGCAACATAATACACATTCTCTCACGCTGCACTTCCCCATTTTTTGTTTCTCCCAGAGGCTCTTCTCTTGATTTTTCTTTTCTGTTTATAGTAAATACATACAACAGCATCAACTCAGAAGGCACTGACTTGTGTAGGCTTAATGTACCTACTCATCTGCAGCCATTCATCATTGCTGTTGGGTTGCTTACACAACAGCAAAGAGCAAGACAGTTCAGTGATGTACTTAAACTGGATGCTAACTGCTGCTGGCGAAAATATTTCATCCCTATTATTTTAAAAAATAATAATCATTACTTTGTTAGTTCTTCTTAACATGCAGGTCGACATTTAATTCTTAACATGCTATATGAAATTTATAATAATCTGATCTAATAAGAATAAGCAAGATCATGAAAGTAGAGCACCCATGTTTTTTCATGGCAGTTATGCCTTTCAGTCTAGGGACAGTGGCACTGGGTCTATGGATACCTTGACAATAGTCACACTGTCTTAACTTTGGAGCTCTAATTCATAGGTCTAATTCAGGGCTTTGGAGTTCCTTATGTATTTGCTGGACAGATTTAGATTCCAAATTTAGATGCTCTGAATAACCTTCTGTGGAGAGTTAAGGTTCTTGTTTGGAGTCTTTAGGAAAGCTATGATCCTAAATGGAGCACTTACTTAACTTTGATGCCTGGAGTTAGCTGCTGTTTTGTTTTCTTACGCACACGTTGCATCATGTGGCATTTTCCCATTTAAGAAACACAGAACTTGATTCTTCTTAAATAATACTTGTCATTGATTTTAATAAGGCTGTGCTCAATGGAAAGGTGTCTGAAGCAACATTCTACCTTCTTTGAAGTTGGGACAATATGATCATTTGCTTTTACTACCCAAAGACATTTTTGTTGAGTTGTTGTTTGTTTGTTTGTTTGTTTACCAGCAAGTTTTTTTTCTATCTGTTATTCTGTCCTACTGGGTGCTTATTCTGGACTTCCCCCAGGTCTTGGGGGAAGTCTCATATACCACCTTATTCCTCCTCAAATATTTTTCTTCTGGCTTTTTTGTTGAAGCTGTAATTTGGGTTAGATAAAAAAGGATTGATACAAATCCAAGCTTGACATGGTTGGAGGATGAGATTGATTAGCAGTGTGTTTACTGTGCTGTCTATTGGCTATGTATGGAAGGGAAACGAAGGGAAAAATGCTTACAAATGAATCAGAGCTGCTGAATTTTACAAACTGGTTTGAAAGAACTAATTCTTAGTTAAAGATTCAAATTTACAAAAACTGATGCTAAACTTCATACTGTACGAGCTCTGGGCTGGTGCAAAGCAAATCTTTCGTGTGTCTCCTTTTACAGATTCTCTGTTCTTAGTGCCTGTCTGGATCTGATGATCAACAAAGCAAGCCTAAATAATAATGTATCACATGTTATATTTGTTATAATTTTTTTATCAACAATTTGGGACCTTCTGCTTTGCTGCCTATCATCCTCTGAACAGTTCCTCCTCCCCCACCTGTGTTAGTACAGAAAATCAGCCCCTCCACATGCAGTTGAACTTGTTGGCAGTGTTCTTGCATGCTTTTTAACTAGCAGTGAATAGCACTGTGATTTATTGATGAAGTGAGACTTACCACATCTAGAACAAGTGTCTAAGCTTTAGGCATCATGTCTAAGCCAGCCATGGGCAGCCAGGCATCTCTGAGAAGGGATTCTTTCTATCGCCAGTTAGTTGTTTAGGAAAGATAGGATGAATATATAGAGACACACAACTCTAGGAGATGTGTTTCCACACCTTCCCTCCAAGAGGGAAGCTTCCTATCAGCTTCACTCTGTTCTATCTGTGTCTACTCCGTGGAGCTGGCTCAGGATATACAAACCCTTCTAAGTGGTACTTCCAGTTTTACAGCTCCAGAGACAATCTCATTTTATTTCAGTGTTACGTTGCTTCGCTTCAGTTGTCCTCAGATGAGTTATTCCTACTTTACATAGGTGTTGGTCAAAAAAGAAACAATCCCTGGGCTCAATACTTTTGCTTTGAATGATTTTACCTTCATCGTGATAACTTAATAAAATCCAAATAGGCAGAAATGAAAAGATTTCTTAACTTGTATTTAGTGATACTTTAGAAACCGGTGTATGTGTACAGTATGGCTTTTGGGTTTTTCTCCTTTTTGTCTTTTTTTAAGAAGTCAACAAAATTCCTTGACATTGCAAAATCTGCTTAGTAATATATTAGATGGGAAACCTCACTTATAAACAAGTAGAGGCTACAGAGGCTATTTTTTTCCTAATCCTCTATTATTGACCTTGTAAAAGGCCTATTGAGAAAGAGTCAGTGTTGATCACTTTTACCATAGTCACAATTTATGGGACTATTATCTCACATAATCCAAATAGGTAGTGTTATTGTGCACTTTATGCTACAGTTCTTCTTTTCTGCTCAATAAATGATTAGCTGCAGTATTAACAGGTATTTATATGGAAGCCCCAAGTTTAGTTAATGTTTCTGTGGGCAAGCAGCTGATAGTACCAAAACCAACAGAAACATAGAAAAAACACAGAATAAAGACCTAGAAGATTACAGGAAAGGTTGGGCCTGTTTGAATAGCAGAGGTACGGTGATTAAGACTCTAGGTATCCTCCAGTGCATGAATCTTTACAGTGTGAGTGGTAGCATGAATCCCTCTCTTCCTGGGCTGTAACAGAGCCTGGAGTCTCCAGTTGTGAAACCTCTGGCTTGCCTTTCTCAGTGTGCTGATTTCAGTGCAAGTATCCAAATGTTCACCTTTCTGTCCTGATTTTCCTCTCCATCTGCTATTAGTGATAATCATATTTTCCTCCTGTCAGTTTGTCCTTGATTGCTTCTCCCCTACCTTCCTCTCCAAAGTATATGCTACTGTCATATTTTGATTCCTTGGTATCATGCCTGTCGCGTGGTCTACTTGCTGTATCTTCCTGTCATAACATTATTTTTTCCTCCAGCTATATATCTGATTAGCATTCACCACTTTAAAAAATACTTCAGTTTTACTCTCCCTATGGACTTTCCTTTAAGAGTGTTTACTTCCGGCAAAGGACAGATTATACTAGCATGTTGTAAATCCTAATAATACTAATAAATGCCTCTAATGGACTGAATTCTGTCCCCTTTTTAATAGAAGACCATTGAGTAGGTGTCCCATAGCAGTGCCTTTATTAGAAAGGAAAAGTCGAATGAAAAAGCAGAAATAAAGCTAGCTATATGCATTAGAAAATTAGAAATATCAGTCTATCAGTCTGGAATCTGTCTGCAGTTTCCAGTTGCTTTGCTCACAATAATGGGGTTACAGTAGTGTGAAAACTGAATCAATAACATCAACAACATGCCCCCTGAGTGGTATAGCATATTGCATGGCATAGAATATTGCACTAGGCATTTGTCCCAATAAACCCAAGCCACTATTGATGCAGTATAGAAAGGGACAAGAAAATATATTGGTGGTGTTTTCTGTTTCTCTGAGCATGACTGACACGTGCTGCTTGTATTTTGCTTGGAGTGTGGGATTATTTATAGAGAATTAACAGTAGTCATGATAGATTTTCTTTTCATTTCTATCCAGTTATGTCTTTTACTTTCCCGCATGCATATTGCTGCTGCAATATGTGCTTTTGGTGAGCTTGACCTTGGACTGGTCGCTGTGTGTTTGAAATCTATCGGAAACAAAACTTTGCCCTATAATGCAGCCCACTTGCTGCAGTGAGCGTGCTGTTGTGAACAAGTTACCCTGCCTTCCCGTGGGGTGCTGGGTAAAGACTGCGGAGTCTGAGGTCCCCGTGTGTGGAACCACACCTTCAAAACCCTTCCTACCAGCTCTGCGCACACCCAGCTGTGCAAATTGGATACAGATTACGGAGGAGCAAGTAATATGGGGTTTATGGTGCCCGCAGAAAGACAGATGATACGTGATACCGAGTCTGAGATGACAGAGAGCGAGCTGCAGAAATGTGTTTAAATCTCTCCCGGCAAAACCGGGAGCTGCTGATGCAGCGCATCCCTGGGAACAGCTCTGAAATTCAGCTGGTGGGTCCTAGATGGTCCGAAAGGGTTCACAAGGCATACGTCTTCAGCTGCTTTGGGAACAGGCTGTGTTACCTGACTGAGTCCGGTTTTCTGCACAGGCCAGGTTGCTTTTTTGTCTCTTATTGTGTGTGATTGTTAGCTGCTGAATGTAGAGAAGAAGGTCACGCTGGTTGTTGTAGTTCAGAGTTGGGCTTTCTGACGGTTGTCCAAAGGTCAGGCTGCTTGTTCTTTTATTACCTGTCTCGAGTGTAAATAAATAAATGAAATACATAGAGGCAAAAAATCCCAAACTATAATAGCTCAGAGTATCCTCAGATGAAATGGCACTTTATTCCCATACAAAACGTTGCATAGAAGAACACGAGGAAAACATACCAATTTGGCTGCTTTTGAAAATGCCCTCTTAAGACTGCCAACTTGGAAAGCAACTGAAAGAAGCAAGGGGAACCATTGATTGTTACACAGGATGTGACAGCTAAGGTGTATTCTTTAAAGAAGAAAGTTCCTCAGTAGCTCTTCTCCATCAGTACAAATTACTACAGAAAGCAATTTACTATATGCAGCCCAGAATTAATGAATTGAGTTACTGATGTAGGATCCAGGTCACCGCCTAAACTGAAAGGAAGATTTAGGGGCACAGTGTCTTGCTCAAACAGTATGATTTTTTTCTGTGCAGAAACTGTATTTTCTCAGAGATACACAGCACATACTGACTCAGCACTTGAGATAATGAATCTTGTTCTGAAGTTGAGGTTTCTGCGTATTAGCAACAGCATAATATATCGAGGCTGAGACTGATAATGGTACTAAGTAATGATCCCTTTTAAAACAGGAATTACTTTGATGAACATTAACATGAATATCAATGTAAGTACAGGGTGTGCTTAGTACCATTTAACACGACCTTCATTTTGATAACAGCTCTAATTAGGTGGTGTTTTGTAGAAGCTGACAATCGGTTGTGTTTGCATTACTACAGTACCTCATGGATTCTGCTTATCTGCAGTTTTGTGACTTTCACTCTTTCTTTATCATTTTTGCCTTACACAATGAGTTTAATCCCTTGAGCAGATGAAACACCTACAAAATCTTTAAGTGTTTCCTGACATGGATGCTAGCAGAAGAGTGCTCTTCAGGGTTGTGGGTTCAGTCCCATGGCACTGTAAGTCCACAGCTCTCACATAAGACCATCTGAGGTATTCCAGAAGAGGAAGAGGCATCAGTTCAGCTGCATCAGCTTCCTGAAGCAGTGTACCACAAAGTCTCTTAGACACTAATGCTACCCTAGGAAAGAGATGATAATATACCTGGGATAACATAGTCTGGGCTTTGAGGGATACAGGCTTGTTTGACACGCATTCAGAGGATTTGCTTGTGATTTGGTTGTGCTTTACAATACAATTATGTCAAGTTTATCAGATTGAGATAACATGTTACAATACCAGACTTTTCTACCCACCAGCACAACAGCTAGAACATGACTGATTCGTTAGGTCCAACTTCTTTTTAAGATGCCTTACATGTTTGGATAAGCATAAAAGGGCTCACAGAGTAACTTGAATTTCTTCATCGCATTTTCTTCCTTGGTTCTCCTGTCGTGTGAGGGAAAGTAAGTCTTGTGCCCTCTTGTGACTCTTGCAAGAGTGGGATTCAGTTATGTTGATGTTACTGTTGTTGAGATGCCATGTGATTCTAATCCAGACGTTTTTCTGTATCTTTTCCCTTATTCATGGCATGTGTGCACCCTCTGCTTTCCCTTAAACCCACACCTGATCTGCTCATGGAACAGCTCTTAGGTAGGCTTTGAGGGAGTCAGGTCGCACAAAAGTGAAGACAGTTAAAAAGCATCAGTTCTGAACATCATAGAATCATAGAACAGTTTGGGTTGGAAGGGACCTTTAAAGATCATTTAGTCCCAACCCCCCTGCAATGAGCAGGGACATCTGCAACTAGATCAGGTTGCTCAGTGCCCCATGCAATATGATCACAAATGTTTCCAGGGATGGGGCATCTACCACCTCTCTGGGCGAGTGGTTTCACCACCCTCGCTGTGAAAAATTTCTTCCTTATATCTAGTTTGAATCTACCCTCTTTTGGTTTAAAAACGTTACCCCTTGTCCCAGTGCAACAGGCCCTTCTAAAAATCTGTCCCCATCTTTCTTAGAAGCCCTCTTTAAGTACTGGAAGGCTGCAAGAAGGTCTCCCCAGAGCCTTCTCTTCTCCAGGCTGAACAACCCCAACTCCCTCAGCCTGTCGTCACAGGAGAAGTGCTCCAGCCCTCTGATCATTTTGGTGGCCCTCCTCTGGACCTGCTCCAACAGGTCCATGTCTTTCTTGTGCTGAGGGCTCCAGAGCTGGACGCAGGACTCCAGATGGGGTCTCACCAGAGTGGAGTGGAGGGGCAGGATCACCTCCCTCGACCTGCTGGCCACGCTGCTTTGGATGCAGCTCAAGATACAGTTGGCCTTCTGGGCTGCGAGCACACGTTGTGAGCTCATGTCCAGCTTTTCATCAAGTCCTTCTCAGCAGGGCTGCTCTCAATCCTTTCATCCCCCAGCCTGTATTGATACTGGGGGTTGCCCTGACCCAGGGGCAGGAGCCTGTACTTGGCCTTGTTGTACCTCATGAGGTTCACACGGGCCCATGCCTTGAGCTTGTTTAGGTCCCTCTGGATGGCTTCCCATCCCTCAGGCATGTCAAGAGCACCACTCAGCTTGGTCTTGACTGCAAACTTGCTTGACCGCTACCCTCTGGATGTGACCACCTCATCCACCCAACAGTGCACCCATCAAATACATCTCTCTCCAATTAAGAGAGGAGGATGTTGTGGGGGACCGCATCAAAGGCCTTACAGAAGTCCAGACAGAATACATCCATAGATCTTCCCTTGTGCAGTGATGTGGTCACTCCATCACAGAAGGCCACTAGGTTGGTCATGCAGGACTTGCCCTTGGTGAAGCCATGCTGGCTGTCTAGAATCACCTCCCTGTCCTCCATGTGCCTTAGCATAGCTTCTAGGAGGACCTGATCCATGATCTTCTCAGACAAAGAGGTGAGACTGACAGGTCAGTAGTTCCCAGGGTCCTCCTTGCTACCCTTTTTAAAAATGGGTGCAGTGTTTCTCTGTTCCCAGTCTCCAGGGACTTCACCTGACTGCCCTGACTTTTCAAATATCATGGAGAGTGCCTTGGCAACTATATCAGCCAATTCCCTTGCGACTCTGGCATGCATTTCATCAGGTCCTGTAGATTTCTGTATGTTCATGTTCCTCAGGTGGTCTAGAACCTGATCCTTTCTTAGAGCAGGAGGGACTTTTCTCCTCCAGTCCCCGTCTTGTGGTCCATCCACTCGAGAGTTGTGGGGAAGAGAGATTGCCATTGAAGACTGAGGCAAAGAAGTGTTGTGAGTACCTCAGCCTTCTCTTTGTCCACTGTTACAAGTCTGTCAATCTTGCTCATTGCGGGGCTGGTACGCTTTCTTTGACCTTCCCTTTCTGGCTGACATATGTGTAGAAGCCCTTCTTATTATTCTTTGCATCCCTTGCCAAGTTCAGCTCCAGCCACGCCTTGGCCTTCCTGACCCCATCCCTACATAACCAGGCAGCACCCCTGTACTCTTCCCAGGATACCTGTCCCTGCTTCCACTGCCGGTGCATTTCCTTCTTGCCCTTTAGTTTGACCAGCAGGTCCACTCAGCCATGCCAGTCTCTTGCCTTCATTTCCTGATTTCTTACACCTGGGGATGAAGAGCTCTTGTGCTCTATGGAAAGCATCCTTAAAGCTCTGCCAGCTCTGTTCTGTTCCCTTGTTCCTGAGGGCAGTTTCCCAGGCAGTCCTATTGACTAACTCCTTGAAGAGCTGGAATTTTGCTTCCCTAAAATTCAGGGTCCTGACTTTACTCTTTGCTTGCCCCCTATCCCTCAGGACTGGGAACTCCACCAGTGCATGATCACTGCAGTCCAGGCTGCCTCCAATCTTGACATCACCAATTAGCTCACTTGCATTGGTGACCATCAGGTCCAGTATGACATCCCTTCTGGTAGGGCTATCTATTACCTGGCTCAAGAAATTACCCTCCATGTACTCCATGAGTCTCCTGGATTGCCTACACGTCTCTGTGCTACTTTTCCAGCAGATGTTCGGGTGGTTGAATTCTCCCAGCAGGATGAGAGCCTGCAAGCGTGATGCTTCCTGTAGCTGGTGTAAGAAGGCTTCATCAATAGACTTCCCTTGATCGGGCTGTCTGTAGTAGATACCAACCACAAGGTTTGCTTTGTTGCCTTGGTCTCTGAATCTTACCCATAAGCTTTCGACCTGCTCATGTCTATTCTTCAGAGACAGGTCTTCACACTCTATCCATTTCTTGATGTAGATCTGAGCCATTTCTTGTAACGCAGCAGAGAATCAGGGCTGGCCTTCCTATTAATTGTACTGTTATTTCTGTATTGGAAACTGTGCGGACAATTGTTCATGTCTGTGGGACGTTGAAGAGCAAACTGTCATGGAACATAAAAATGCCTCGTTATTTGTGTTTGCAAATTGGGAGTTCCCCCTTATTTTTTAAAGAGCCTTTAGGGTATTTTGGGGTCACATACACAAATTTTCTTTTCAGCTGTTAATTCTAAAAATCTACTTTTTCTTAGTGGAAGTTCAGATTCCCTCTGAAGTTGTAAGTTTATAAGACTTTATGGAGAATTATGGAGAATTATGGAGAAACACTTGACATTTTTCATCACTGTTAAGATTCTGTATAATGCAGGTATGAAAAGGTCAAGTTTGGGTCTACAAACATCAGTGGGGTTTAATAGGAATTAATAATAATTGCTCTTTAAGGAAATAGTCTTGTGTTTTTCTTTTCATAGCAGTTCTAGTTTAACAATCTTATGGCTGAATTTCATGTACAGCCAAGATTTTGGATGTTGATGAGTCTGGATTTCTCCAGAAAGTGTAGAAGTTGCTTTTTCGGGATTTGTGAAAATTTTTTTTCCTTGTATGCTGTTATGCATCATCTTTTATTTATTAAAAGGTAATTTTAAGCTTCCAGTCCTTCTCTTTTAGTGTACAAAAACACCCTGATGTTGAACATCAGCTGTAAGGTGATGTATTGTTTTCTCCAAGCAGAAGAGGGAGAACTGTTTGGAGACATGGCCTGGGGCTATGGTTGCTCCTCGTGGTTTCTGCCGCATCATTAGAAACCAAACTATTTGTCAGAAATCTTGCAAGTTAGGATTAGAAGAAGGAGAGTATGAGGGATTGATGAAAGGGGAAATATGGAGTGAATGAAGCCCTACACTGAGCGTATTGCTTTAGCTGAAGCACTCTCATTGCAAACAGTTGCTGAATGTTTTTTCTATTCAAGATCAGTAAGAATAAAAAATTGGGTTTGCTAATCACTTTGTTTCAGAGACATCATTTTCAGAGACAACACAGGCACACATCAGTTTTAACTCTGAAAGTCATGCAGTTTAACTTCACAAGGCTAATTGGAAAATCTGGTTTAAAAAAAATATTTAGAAATATATGTTTTTAAAGGTAGTAAGAAAGGTGCAGAAAGTGCTTCATCTTTGAGTAGGGTAAAATATGTTTAAAGTGTTCATTAAATGATTTTTTAAAAATGATGCCTATTTTTACTGAAGATGTTTTTAACCCAATGATATATAATAGAAGAGTGCATCATGGAGCATGGCAGACAGGGACCATAGTGCTCCTAGAGTTAAGGGTGCATTAGTGTTTCTATTACAGTCTTGTGTATTTTATGAGATAAGATGGTTATAGTAATTGGTTCCAGACTGAAATCTAGCTTGAAAGATTGAGACCTGAGATCACAACTTATATTTTTAGAAATGTATTCTGGGAATTACTTGAACTACTGTGATTTGTTTATGGTATACTGGATTCCCAAGGTCCCCATTAAGGTTCACAGTCGCGTTGAAGGCAGTTTTTTATAAACAGGTAGGTAGGCACAATACCCATGCAAGTAGTTTCCAGTCTCATACCCTCAACCAGTGGGTTGAAAAAATAGATGCTTAATCCTACCAGAGCAGGATCTGTGAGTATGTTACTAACTGAAGCATGTGTCTGAAATTCCACTTAGGTGTACTGAGGTCTTTGTGCACACTGGGAGTGTAAGGATTAGCGTGGCCATCCTGTATCCAAAGGGCCAACTTTGAGGTTCTTGCTGGCAGATAGGACTGTTGGGTGCTTGTTCTTTGCTGCTGAGCTGTGCAGGCTGGCTCAGGGGAAGCAAGAGCCTATTCCAAAACCCCTCATTTGACCTCCTTCCTTGGACATAGTATTGGATGCCTCTGCTACTGACTCCACTCTTGTGTGTGGAGCAACACAAGGAATGGTGTCATGAAAGCCAAAAAAACATACTGTGTTTCTCATATGGAACCTAATTCACTTGAAACTTGGGGCCAAGATGTAAATTAACTAACAAAGAAAATTGTTCCCATTGTCTTAGACTCGCCACAAAGCTCTTTGGGTTATCTTAGGCTCATGCTACATGATCTACACCTTTTCTGTGGCTAAGAACACCCTGTTAGGAATGTCTCTGTAACATTCACTAAGTGTTCTTCAGAAAAGGAGGCCTGGTGGTTTTCTCACTTGTGTTTTTATTTTGAGGTGACTTTGGTTATTTCATTTGGAATTACTGCTTGCTTGGACTGAAGAGAAATAGTCTCAGGTTGTTATGTTCTCCATACCTTGTTCTGTTCCTACCTGTATCTTGAGGACAAGGGTGTTGATTTACCCTTGTCATCTGACAGTGTTATACCAGGAACAAGTAACAGCTTTGAGAGCAAAGAACTGAACTTCACATCGATATATTTTCTAAACTATTATTTTCAAAAATGAGCATGAAAACACTTTCTCTTTCAGCGCGAACGAGATGTTACTGTCACATTTGGCCTGAGGTATTTATGATTTACTCCACAGCATCAAAACAAAGTTTATAAAGAGTTTGCCACAGAGCCTCAGGTAGTTATCAAGTTCCTAAAGAGATATCAGATAGGAAGAGATACACAGAATTTTTATATACAGAGAGTCATCTGTATATAAGGGACTGTGTTACTAGAAACATTTGTCTTTTCATACTGTTGAAATGTTGAAAAGCTTTTTATGCTATGTATTAATTCTTGCAAATTGCTTGCCAATTTAATATCAGCAGCATCTAAACAGTAAGTAATTGCTTATGATAATGAATGCAAACTAATTTACTGGAATATGTTAATATTCACAATGCACTTTAGAACAGCAGGGAATTCCAAAGATACTACTGTCTTGTGTAACTTGCAGTGTTTAGGTTGCATTGTTATTACAAATGCTGGCAAAATCATCACAAAGCCAACCTCTAATTGAATAGCCATCTTACTGAGACTCCAGCATGTGTGAGCAAGGAATATGTAGCATCCTTTGAGAACTAAACAGGATATGAACAAAACCATCTAGATTTAAATAACGAATCTTAATTTCAGATTGATGTTCATTAGATGAACATTTATAAGACAGACAGAGAGCCTTCTTTCCCTTATGACTTGTAAAATTTGATTTAACAATTTTCAAGTCAAATAGCATACAATCACTTTTTTAATAGTTGAGTGCCTTCAATGGATTCACTCTTTGTGTGAGATGTAGAAACATTTCTAGAAACGCTTTATGTGAATTTGTGAAAGAAATACTGTAGTGCAGAAGTCCTCAAAACTTCTAAGTTATTATGCCTTAGCTGATTCTGCAAGACTTGCTTTTAGTGTAGAGTCCTTGTTTTTTCCTTCTTTTCTTGGGAAATGTTCTCTTTTGGATTAGGTTGGGGTTTTTTAGCAAACTTGGATGAATGCTTATTGAAAAATGGGTTATCTCTGAGCACATTTCTGCACAGAGTAATTTTCCACATGTATTGGTATTATAATTTTGAAGGGTTCTTAACATCTTTGTGTCTGTTACTATAAACTGCTCTATTAAAGTAAGACTTTCCAAAGTATTGAAGAATGATCTTCACTTCAGGAGAAAAAAAGCAATCATAATTTCCTCCAGCCAGACCTTTGGATGTGAAGGGCCTATACAAAATCACTGTTCCAATTAGGCTGGGTTAGTCTTCAGAGGGTGATTAACTGCTCACCTTTCTTGCATACACGGGTGAACTAATTCATAGCTAATAGTACTGGCATATGAAGTGTCAGAGTTGACACTTTAGTCCACGGTGAGATAAATGAATAGCTTAAACCCCAAACTGTTTTGTCGGGTTCTCTCCAAACACTGTTGTGGAATCCAGTGGTTAAACCGTGCTCCCTAATTACTGAACTATGTAAAACAGTGAAAAGCATAAGATGCGTATTTTTCACTGCAGCTCTTTATCCTCTGAAGCTGGCAGTGAATTGTTGCTTACAAACAACAGCATAAGGACTTTCCAAAGAAGGATGATAGCAATTATCATAATGACAAGTCATGTAGCGTTTTTGTGCCAGGCCACAACTGGAAATCTACTACTAGAAATGTAGCAGAAGAGAAAGAAGTAGGAAGGGAATTTGCCCAACCTGGTGGCCCCAGTTAGCTGTCATTATAATGGTCTAATAAACTTAAAGATTCCAATACAGCTGAATCTGTGTACCCCTATTAAACACTATTTGTTTCATGTGCAAATTTGATAAGTAAACTTTGATGTCCCAAAATCAATCCTTGAGATAATGTCTAGGAAATCTTTCCACACAGAGCATCATTTGTAGCCACTTGCTGGTTCTTATTTTTGGGCTTCCCTTGAGCCAACCAACCAGGTATTTTTACATCATATTTCTCTTTTACCTGATACTTTTCTGAGGTTTCAGTACATGTAATTCTGGTGAAGACTAGCTTTGGTTTTAAAATTTGAGAATTTTTAAAATCAGTTATTAATCTGTGTATCAAATGAAATGAATATCATGAATTTTTGGACTTGCTCATGCTTGGAGTTAGAAAGACAATTCAATGCTACAAGACTGCAGTTAATATGTAGCCTGCTTATCAGTCCTTCCCTTTGCCAGGTCTGCCTCTAAGATGCCTCTAGGAACTCAACAGCTGCTTCAGTGTTGGATTCATGTGTTTCAGGGAGGCTTAAGCTCTGTGTTTTTCCAACTATTTAATATCTTTAATTTCATTTTTGTTAGAAGAAGAATGGTTGCTATTTTTGCATTTCAGGATGTAACATCTCTAAGAAACTATGCTCTTTCTTCAGCTATAGCCCATGTATGTCTACATGAAAATGTTCAGAAATGCTACCACAACACTATTTTGTCTGCTAACTGTTAGTTATTGAGTAATTAGTAGGAAAGCATGTATGCCACAGAACTTGTTACTCTTCACTACCTTTAACAGCAAGCAATATTAAATTTCATTCCACATTATCCATAATGCAACTTGCTATTTTCAGAAGAGGCTCCATCTCAGCAAACTCTGGAAGTTGCAGTGTTGCCAGTACCATCTTTCTGCTGCAAGTAATAGTATAATAAACTTATCTTAGTCCAGCATCTGACATCCTTGTTGTGCTTGTATCATTTTTCAGTGAATTTAACAGGCTTGCAGTTAGCAGTGCTTTTATTTTCAGCATGTTATACATTTCTTCTAAGACAAGTTTTTACTACTTTTGAGAGCTCTCTGAGTATTTTAGGATTTTTCAAGAGTAAATATGATATGCACAATTTAGCAAGGAAGATAATATAAATGTCACTTAAAAATAACTAACTTAATGCAAGATTGGATAGCTGGAGTATTGTGTTGGTAAGGAAGCCAGCAAGAAATAAAGACTTCAGCCTAGATGCATACTAGACATTTGCAGCCAAACTCCTGTCCTTTTTAATGTAATTAAATAACTTAAGGCCAGCTATTTCAAATGTTTGTGTCTTCATTTAAAGAATAGGGGTTTGATTTTTAAAGGTTGCCAGAAATGCTGCAACACTTCTGAGAATCAGGATACCACTCTAAGTGCTAGTATAAAAACATAACTTCAGGCACTCTGTTTAGCATGAAATAATAACTTAAAAAAATTAATATAACTTTGAAAAATGCATTGCCTTTTGATGAACCCATACAGAGACAATTTAATTTTGGAATTTTTTCTACTGTTTTTTGGCCTATATGCACACATGTGCAGAGCTACTTTTGTGTGAGATGTTCAGATCCTGGTGCATAAGCAATTTGTCTTCAACTTACAGGCCTCCCAATTAGATCAGCAAGCTTGGAAACTCTACCTTAAGACACTTGGCTTATGGAATTTCTAACTTTTGCCAGGTATCCATTGAGTTTGTAAGGTCCCTGGACTGAAATCACTGAATGATTTCACATAGGCCACCAACAGATGGTAACAACATTTGGTCTCTCTCGACCTGCGTAGTGTTTGAGCTAATGTCCTAGTTTCTGCATCCTGTTACAAATCCCTTCAACTAACCAGCCCCTTAACTGCATTCTTTTTGTATGTTGGCACAACTAATAAGCCATAAGAAGCAAATCAGTGCATATGCAGTCCATTTATTTTAATGGAATGTAATGTAACAGTGGTTAAATTGAAGTATAGGGCCTTGATATTTCCTCATGTAAGGAGTGTGGGGACTACAAAGAGTCTTATTGTCTTCAAGAGTACTTGAGTTTACTAATTTCAGTATGATAATGTCTTTACATTATATGTGTCCAGAAATATTTTTCATCTCATTGCCTTCTCATATGTGTTTCCCGAAAATGCAATTTCCACCTCTCTAGACAGTGTTCAAGAAATTTATCTTTAACTATATGTTTACAAGGTTGTAGGACGAATAAAAACTTCCCATATTTATAGACATTTGACTTTTAATTTCCATCTGACTTTCTGGCAAGATTTCAGAAGCAGACATGTTGTATCCTTGTTACCTTTTAATAGAGTTATAATGGATTAAAATGTTTCATGTTGACTTCAGTATGACATTTAAAGCAGGCTTTGATTTCAGAAATAGATCATTTTCTAACCATCTACTTTACATACAGGTGCAAGGCAATAATGGGGAATTACTTGGCTTACATTTCATATAGAAATGTTCTAAATTCATTTTGAACAGCCATCCATACTGGAAAAGTGATAGATGATAGGCAGCCAGTAAAATTTTTAAACTGAGAGATTCCAGAGAAGAACAATAGTTTTCTTTTACCAGCCTGTGTCAGATTTCCATTAGAAAGACCATATCCTTTCGTAAAATAAATCATAATTTTTGTATAAATGATCATGCTAATGAGATCAACAAATCCCAGAACTTTTTTACTGTGGACATTTCAAATATAATCAAAATAATTTTACAGAATCAGTGCCTAAATACTATAAAGTCTATTGGCATTCAGTAAACCAACTCATGTTTTGCTAATAAGT
The DNA here is from genome assembly GCF_000687285.1 of Phaethon lepturus. NCBI lineage: Eukaryota > Metazoa > Chordata > Aves > Phaethontiformes > Phaethontidae > Phaethon > Phaethon lepturus. The sequence goes on from NW_010509615.1 coordinate 55,167, forward strand.
CAGATGAACAAATACTCCCAATTTCTACATTCTCTTAGGAGTCCTTTTCAGCTAGCTCTTGCTTAGCTAAGGTCCCTCTCAAAATTATATTCATTTTAAACACAATTGAAAGCTCTTAGTTTGATGTGCCTACTCAAACTGAGTAGTACTTTACTCCAGTTAAGTGATCTAATCTAAATCAATGGGGTCATTCAAGATGTAAGATGCTACTTGATTGAGTAAAGATATTAGAATCACTCCAGTTGGAAAATCCTTTAAATTCTTTGAAACTTTTATTTTAACCATCTATGTCATTTATGATGGTAAGAATGATGCTAACTTGTAATACTGATACTAAGCTACATAAGAGTTCTTCTTTACAGACATACACACCCATTAAGCCATCATTACTCACAAGTTTTAGTTGTTTGTCTCCTAGTGACACTATTGAAGTCAATAGAGCTAGATATCCTCATTGTAGATAAATATGCTATATTTTAGTTTGAGATATGAACATTTTGTTCCAAAAGCAGCATGTTTTTATGGAATGGTGCCTTGTTTCCCAAATATTACTCTCTCTTACTGCAAGAATCCAGTAGCTTCTGTTCCTTTTTCCTCCCAGAGCTCCTGATGACACTACAAATGTGTGGCACAATCGTCTGGCTAGCGTAGCACACTAAGTAGCAACTATCAAGTGCTCTACAGGCTATTGCCAAGCAAAAAGTATAGTGGTTGAGCTCTACATATTTCTCTTTTACACAGTCATTGATTTTCATTAAACTGCTAAGAGTAAATTTTGTTTGAAATTTCTGCCTACCTCTCTCTCAAATTTGGCTGAACTTGACTATTAGTTGAAAAGTTATTGGAGGATGAGCAAGGACAGCAGATATATTGTGGGGCTTCATAAGGTTATCCTCCACAGAGAAACTTCCTAAAAATAAGACTTCACATTTGAAACTGGAGAATTAAAATTACAAGAGCAATTGGAACTGGAATGGAGTATTTTTTCCCCTACTTTACTATGGCATGCAGCATAAAATATAAACAATGAGATTTAAAGCACAAAGACAGAAACAGGGAGGGTTTGTACTTGTATAGCACCTTTAGCATTTAAAGGATCTTAAATAAGTTTGGCAATCTCTCCCCATGGAAAAAGCATTGCTGTCTTGCATTACTGGGAAAGGTATGATGTGACTTAGTTCATGGAGAAGCATTCCACTGAGTTATCAGAAAATGCAGAGAATTAACTGGTGTCAGACCATGCTTCCATCCAAGTGGCTGAAACCAGAGGTGGAGTTGCGCATGTGTCAGTAGAGCCAGTGACCAGTGTCAGGTTGAGCTCTTCGTTTAGTCCACAGTCTGTTGCCAGGATGTCAAATTATGGGGAGACCTTAGGGATCATTTTAGACAGATGAGAATGCTATTGTGCCACCTCCCCGGTGGCATTTACCAGGTCATCATACCATCCAAATACCACTGCCATAGACTGGAGGAAAGCAGCTACTTACTTGAAATTTTTGGCAATGAGGGTGGTGAAGCACTGGCACGTGTTGCCTAGTGAGCTGGTAGATGCCCCATCCCCGGAAACGTTCAAGGTCAGGTTGGATGGGGCTCTGAGCAACCTGGTCTAGTTGAAGATGTCCCTGCTCATTGCAGAGAGGTTGGACTAGATGACCTTTAAAGGTCCCTTCCAACCCAAACTATTCTATGATTCTATGAAAGGAGTGGTTTTCTGCTTTCCCATATTTCTTTTTTTATTTGTTTTTTTGTTTTGTGCACATGGGCGTGCCTGTCTGTGTGAGTGGAGTGGGAGTGTGGTGCTGAGCTGATTAAGCTACCTATAGCAACTCTTGTGGTCTGAGGAAAAAAATTTGCTTCTGTATTACTGCCCTGAATTTGCAATAAATGTCATTGCTAAGGCCAGGATGCTCAGCTTGACTTGAGACTTTGTTCTATTATCACATAGACCTTTGCTTGGAGACAGCTCTTGGGGATAGCTGACTATAATACACCATGCACAACGCTCTTCTATAGATCTCTGTGAAAACTTGGTTGTAGTGTAATGAAAAGCCCTGTAGGCTGATAAAGCAAATCAGAATCTCTGTAGTGGTTTGGGAAGAGAAGTTCCATAATACAATGTAAAGTTGTGTTTGAATTAATAGTTGCTATATAGCGTGGTTTCGGTTTATCAAGGAGTATAGAAGGCTGTGTCTTATCTCTACCTGTTTAATTCTGGCATTGACTGGTTGATAGATAAACTGAAAGAGGCAGCAGACGGCCACAATGAGGTGAAGGCTCTTCTGTTTCTGCATCTTTTGTATACTGGGAATACTGCTTTATTGGCTCATTTTAATGAATTAATTCAGCTGGTGATTGGGCTGGCTGAGGTCATATTCATCTAGTTATTGTCTGGGTGAAACTAGCTTCTTGACCATGACTTTTAAGGCATCTCCCGTGCTATGAAATAGGCTCCAGTTCCCCAGTATCATTACAGGCTGTGGAATGAAGGGATTGAGAGCAGCCCTGACAAGAAGGACTTGTGGGTACTGGTGGATGAAAAGCCAGACATGAGCCAGCAATGTGCGCTCACGGCCCAGAAGGCCAACTGTATCCTGGGCTGCATCCAAAGAAGCATGGCCAGCCGGTCGAGGGAGGTGATTCTGCCCCTCCACTGCGCTCTGGTGAGACCCCACCTGGAGTCCTGCATCCAGCTCTGGAGCCCTCAGCACAGGAAAGACATGGACTTGTTGGAGTGGGTCTAGAGGAGGGCCACCAAAATGCTCAGAGCGATGGAACACTTCTGTGAGGACAGGCTGAGAGAGTTGGGGTTGTTCAGCCTGGAGAAGAGAAGTCTCAGGGGAGACCTTACTGCAGCCTTCCAGTCCTTGAAGGGGGCTTATATGAAAGATGGGGACAGATTTTTAGAAGGGCCTGTTGCACTGGGACAAGGGGTAATGGTTTTAAATTAAAAGAGGGTAGGCTTAGACTAGACATATAAGGAAGAAATTTAAGGTTATGTGAAATTTAAGTTTATGTGAAATTTAATTTTATATGAAATTTAAGGAGCTACAGTCAATGATCCATTTGAAAATCTTCTCCTTCCCCATCCAATACACCTCTTCTGCTGTTAAATATACTGTACTTAGAGAAGCCTGATGTCACTGTTGCGGCAAAGCAGTTACAATCCATATTCAGGCTCCTGCCTGGATTAGTGGGAGAGAGAGTACTGGGATGCCTTCAGGAAGTGTTCAATTGAATCTGATCTTTAATTTGAAATACTTCTTCCAGTAGCTTTTCCCATCTTCTTCCCATGGTTAACCCTAGTGGCTATTCCATCCTTACCTCAACCCTCTGGCATATATGTGTAAATAACACATCACAGTCTAAGAAGAAACACATGGAAATGTTGGGTTTTTTAATCTATCAAATTTATTATTTCAAAACACCCCCCTTCTCCCCCGGGCATATCATGTTTCAGACTTGAAGCATTCCTTCCTTTACTTACCTTAGAAAGTCTGTACAAATCTACATATGGAAATTTTGTGTACTTTTCTGGAACTTCAGCTTGGGCAGGATGAAAAATACCTAGATGAAAATGTAAGAAGAAGTATTAATGGAGATTTATATGCTCCCCTGAACATAGCAAGTATGATTAATGCCTCCATATAGATGTTTGGGCAAATATATATATATATATATGTATTCATATTGTAAATTCTTCACTCTTGATAATTAATTGTAGCCTGCACAAATAGTCTCACTGGATTCAGCAGGTTTATCAATGCAAATAATTAATGCAATGGGAATAAGGGGGTTCACATTCTGGCCCAGAATGAAGTAAAGTACTGATAACATACAGAAGGAAGAAAATTACCTTATTGGGTAATTTCTCATTATAACTAGCAATGCTTACCCTTCATATTTTTTATAATAGTTAACAATTGCTTTACTATTAATGAAAAGGCAGCTAATAGTTTTCATTACTGATGTTTGCAGGCTCCAGTCTTTAGTTTTCCAGCTAGTGTGTGATGGAGTCATAGTTCATCGGAGTCCAGAGCTCAATCAAACCATAGCTTTCACTTAATCAGCATCTGAAACCTGATGTGAATGCTGAAAATAAACATTGTTACTAATGTTATATGGGAAAAATGGGATTATGTACATTACCCTTTAGTGCAATATACCTTAAACACAAAATTGGGATGAACATGAGGAAGGCAGAAAGCTGTTGATTTGTTGTTGATTTGAGCAAACTATTAAACTACATCAGATGTGACTTCAGAGCAATAAATATTGAAAAGCTTTGCAGTCATACACAGTAATAGATACAGTAAATGGGTACTAAACAAAATATTTATCTGCTTAATACTGTATAGGTAAGCAGATGTCCTTGAGTTGCTGCCAGGCTGTGCTGAAATGAATGCACTATTTCATAAGGATGAATTTTGCAAGCAAGTAGGACTTGAGAGACCCAAGTAGGACTTGAGAGACCCAGGCCATTAGAAAACATTACTGTATCTTGACCACTGGCAGTTTGTTACAATAGGAACGATGCTTTCACGGTTAAGAATTTCAAAGAGCTGTATGGACATTTTTTCCTAAACATTGTGTAGATGCACGGACGCATAAAGAATTACGCAGTAAATTCTGCGGCTGAGAGGTATAACTGACATGTTACAAACTTGCCTACTTGCAAGTACTGTGCTGATGGCATTGCTGTTCTTGACATTCTAATTCTGCTGTTCTGAATTCTCTTGAGATGATAAACTCCAAACAACACAGTGCCATGAGCTAAAAGAGAGAAGGAAGAGGACTGGGTTTTAGTGACAATGTTCTGAAAGAACAGCAGCCACATTATAAGGTTTGTCAGAAAGCCTTGATGGACCAAGTGAATTAGGCTTCCTCTGTTGTTTCTTAAGAGATCCTAAATTGATAGTAAGCAGGGTGGTTTTGAACAACTGCTCAGTTTCTAGCTTTTAATAGTTAATGGGAGGTCGGACTATAAGATGAGATCAATCCCAGAGTAATAAATTTTACATTATTATATTTGTCTTTCTTGAAATATAAACACTAGAGGACCTATTCTCAAATGGCTTCCGACCCATTTTTTCATAATTAATACAGGAAATTCAAAGAACGTGAGTCCCTGTACAACTTAGACAGAGGCAGATCTGTATTCATCAGCATGGATTAATTAGCCTGTTACCAGACACACAGTTAGTTTGAAGAGCTACAAAATGGACAGTTATGAAGAAGGGAAAGCTTTGCCATACAAACCCATAAGCCACATGTTATCATGGATAAAAGATAAATTTTTTAGCTTTGATGTTGATTCTACATAGTCTAAGATTTACAGCTAAATTTATCCAGCCCTACCGACGTTGACCTTGGCTTCAATGCAGCAGCAGTATGGAATGCATTGCTCTTCACTGGTTTATTTGAAGGGAGGTATTTGGCAAAAAACTGTGACAAAGATTCACTCTGAGTAAGAACAACAGAGACTCTCACTGTTCAGATCTGGAGACTTACTTACTTCTGGGTCATTGTATTCAATATGACTCCATCATCACTTGGCAGGCTTTTTCTTTGTCTTCTGTATTGGGTAAACACATCTGTTACAACCAAGAAAAGAAGAATTATGCACTCCCACTTAAATCTTATGTACTATTCCAACAGTTTCTTTTGTGACATTGAGGTGTAAGGAGCTGTTTTTTCTTAGCCTTCTCATTTTTGTTACTTATAAAAACCTCATTCGTGACCTGAAACAATATTTTATGAAGTCAACAGAAAGGCTGTCACTGTTTTAATGAGCTTTGGATCAAGCCCTCAGTTTTTCATCAACACAGAATAAATCCTTTCACTACAGACCCCAATGTGACATATACTGTATAAAGGGTCTGTCTTCTCAATTTTCTGAATTCTGAACTTATCAAATGGCTGAAGATTTGAAGTCAACACTAGCAGCAAAGAGGAGAACTTGAGGACCATCAAGAGTGATATTACCCACCTCACCTATCTTTGTTTTGGGATGTACTATAACGGGAGATTCAACCGTCATTGCTGAATAGCATGCAACAGACTATTGTGCATTTCAGAGCACCGCATATGAGGAAGACAAAGGTGGGAGAACAGGAGATTAGGTTTTTATCACACACATTCCTAAACCAGACACCATTTTCCCATGTCCATTACCAAGTTTTTTTAAGGCACAGCCCCTATCTTCACTACTCTTGCACAATTCTCTATAAAGATGATAAACCCTGTTTTCACTAAGTGTAAGTAGAACCTTAGATACCAGATCTGTTATTGTGTTTGTCTTTGCTAAAAAGTGTTGACAAGTTTTCCTAAAACACATACAGGTTGGTATTTTGCCACCAAGAGAAAAGCCAAGAGATCTATTTGAAGCACAGTATAATCCTGCAGGTGTGTTGATATAAAATGAGCTCTACAGTTTTTTAAGTGCTATGCACAGGGCATAAAATATTACAAATTGATGGTACTGGAAAAAACTAATGAGTAGGTATGTAATTCCATAAAGGAAAAATGATGTTAGAGATATAGCATATCTTTCCAAAAAGACCAGGTTGCCTTTTTACTTTGAGACTGGCAGAAAGCAGTCTTGCTCAGCAGTAGAGTAAAATTTGAGAGACCTCTGGAAGTTGAAGGACTGGTGTAACTGTACAGCCTTTCTTGGTTTTGGCTTTAAAAGTCTACATGTTCAAGGTATTTTAGATCCTTTTGTATGCTAACAGCATTTTTGGTCAATCTTGAAAGAAAGTAAGAAAATGACAATTCTGTTGTTATATGCTATCTCCTTACATGGACATGGGAAGTATGGAGTGAGAATATTGGGTGGAATAAACTAAATTCCATTTAATAAAATTGAGAGTAGTGAACACAGTGAGCCAGCTTAGAACAGCTAGTGAAACTAGACATCTGTATTTACAATGCACTGACATATCTCCCTAAATTTTGACCTATCTTCGTAAAAGAGAAGTGGACAGCTTGTAGTGACTTCACAAATGAAAGATCAAGTGCATGCATAATTTGCCTGCTTATGTTAGGATACAAGTTTTAAATGGAAAATATCTGGATATGCAGCAATTTTAGTTCAGAGGAAAGACGCTGGTGGTGGAGTTAAACACCTGAGTGCTAAGCAGTTTCAGATTACAACACTTGTTTAAAACAGATTATAGATTTTGTAAGTGAATACTGGAGATAATGTGCAAAGATTTCCACTCTTATAAGTTATACATTGAGCGTTATGCAAATAAGCCATTGCTTACTTCGATGGTAGACTGCTATCTTTTTGTCCTGACATGACAAGCAAAGTATGTTTCCATTTGTTATCCCCATCTGTCACAAGCTGATAAACCTCAGATCCATAAAAGTCTTATCTGAATGTATTTGTTAAAGTCTTGCTTCACTGGGCACGATGGCATGCCATATAGCGTGTATCATTTTCATGGTGTAAATAAGGAGCTGCATTTTTTGGTCAGTCATGCGGTAACTGGAATTACTTGATTACTTCTCCACATAGGCCCAGTTTAGGAAAGCATTTGGTTCAACCCATCCCTGTTCTGCACATCACAGAAACATGCTCTTCAAACATATGCTTAAGAAATCTTTTGAATAGATATGCATTTCTGAATCAGTGCTGTGGTGTTTCAAGTCACTGCATATGCAATTATGTTATATTCTGTGTTGATTGCACTATATAAAAAGCACTAATATTTTGCTTGCTTCAAAATTTTCAGAGATAAAGACCCCTTCATGTTGAAATATAGTCTCATTCGGTTCTATGAATCCATTTGCTATATGAGAACATCTTGATTTTTGTAGAGCGTTTGATTTCCATGCGGGTTTGCACTGGTGCAAGTGAGCTAATTATCTTTATAACTATTTCTGTTTTACAGCGGGAACAACATATATCTTTAGCAAAGGTGGTGGACAGATCACTTACACGTGGCCTCCTAATGATCGGCCAAGCACTCGTGCGGACAGACTGGCAATAGGGTTCAGTACTGTTCAGAAAGAAGCTGTGTTGGTACGAGTGGACAGTTCTACTGGGCTCGGAGATTATTTAGAGTTGCATATCGTAAGTATTATTAACAAATGCATGATATTACTTCATGTCTTGACTGTGCTTATATTTGTGGTTTCTTTATTTCATTTTAATGTAAATACAGCAGTTTGTTAATGAACCTTTTAGGGTCAATAGTGAACTATATGAAAATGACTTATAGCATACGATACTGTACAGGGTCTCAGGCATTCTCAAAATGCCTTTTACTTTATACAGTGATATTTTATATGGCTTTCCAGTTAAAAATCATACTGTGATACCTGTACAGATATAGCAGTTTACTGCAATTTAATTACATAAAACAGGATTTAGCAATGTCAGAGGAAGGTATGTTAATCCTGGAGGATTTAATCTGGAATTTGCTGGGGGAATTACAGTGTATCACAATTGACTGTGCTTATTGTTAATACTAGAATTTATCCTCTGATTTTACCTTTCCTTTGTGATGATAAATCTTAAGCATAAAGCAAAATTGTCAAGCTAGGAAGTCTAAAAAAGTAATTTCATCTGCCTTAAAGCAAATAACTAGCAATCAAAATTGAAAGCATCTGGATTTTTATGGCAACATAAATAAATGATCAGTTGGGACAAACATAGCTAGGGCAGTATAAAATTTTGTTGTTCAGGTTAGCCTCAACTTTGTTAATGTATTAGTTGATTTTGATTTAAGAATCTCTCTACTTTCAGAGGCAGAAGAGCTCCTTTTGAATTAAATTACTTATTGATCTTTAACCAATTACACTTTTACCCTCAGAAAATATTCAGCAGTGATCATTTTCAAAATTAGAGGGAATTACGGTATTCAATCTTCCCAGGCTCCTTATTTCTGTGAAGGCATTCTTGCATTGTGGACCAAGGTGATTTTTTTTTATTTATTTACTGGCTTGAGTAAATAAACAAAGAAAGAAGGCCTTAAAAAAAATTCAGAGGATGTCTATGCCCTACTCTTCCATTGAAACACACAGACAAAATGTCTGGCTGGTATTGTACAATCTTAATTTAAAAATGTGAACAAAGCAACTTCTCCCAGGTGCCAGAAAAACTGAGCGCCTACATGTTTCAAGGAAAGTATTGTGTTGCTGAAGAGAATTTAAAAAATTGCTTTCCAAAGCTGCATCTAACATCAGGTGTCTAGTCATCAGTTGCCCATTTCTTTGCAACCTGAGACCAGATCCACCCACTGTGGCCAACAGCATTACTTTCTTCTTACAGTGTTTTCTTTTTCATTAGCATATTGAAGAATATTTTTCTTATAGTTTTACTATACTTGAAGTGTATCAAACCCATAATGTTTGTGCAATCTTCTGTCTAGCCTTGATTTTTGCATTTTAAAACAAACATTGGGTTCATTAATTATGAGTTGGAGATAAAAAATTATTGCCTGCTCATAAGTGTTTTGTGGTTCTGTTTGTTTTTTTTTTTTTTTTTTACAAATAACTTTCTTATACCCATTCTGTAGCAAAAGATGGTAAAAATAAAAGAATAATTGAGATTTTTCTATGGTCAGAACACTGCCATCTTAACAGAGATGGGGAAAATCGTAAATTATACTTTATTGGTCTTTTGAAATTTCTGTAAAGCAGCAAAAGGCCTTTTATCATCATGCTCTGTGAGGTCATCCTGGCCTCCTCCTCTTGTCTTTGCAAGAGACTTCGGGATCCTCCCTGAAGCCTGCTGTGCTTCAGAGCAAAATCCATGATAACTGTGCAATTTCACTGGAATGCGGTCTGACCTTCTGAGAGCTGCTTCTCAAAGCGTCTCTCTAGAGTGGAGACACTAAGAGGTTGACCTGAAATCCTAAGACATCTGGCAAGGATTTTTTTAAGGGTCGTCATTATTAGATAAAGCTTGGAAAACTGCTGGGATATAATTTCCTGGATTCTATTTCAAATAGGGATAGTATTCAAAAGAAAGTTGAAAGGCAGTATTTCAAAAGCACTCATGGTACCAAAGAACATACATCTTATTAATGTCAGTGGAACTGTAGGCACTTTTGAGAATTTTACCTGAGATCTATTTTAGCTCAGCAAGATATTGTGAAACATCACAGTTATAAAAATGAAGAAGAACACAGAAATGGAGAGGCCTATGTATATGTTATATTTGAAAAATAGTTCATTGGATCAAAGTTTTTCTATACTGGCAGCTATCGCATTGAACTAGCTGTAATAAAAGTTGTAGGACGGTTTGTCATTAAAAGCTTCCTTCTTGCACCCATGTTGAGATGACTCTCTTATCTACTAAATAACCAGAAACGTGCAAAAGCTGTGAATAGCGGAAGGAGGAAAAAGTGGAAGGAGGGAAGAGTCTAATTCTGCATGTTCTTTTGCATGCACCCACTCACCTGTTTGTATAATGAATATGCATGATCAATAAATGCCTGTGTACATTGAAATGCACTGTGCATGGATAACTTACCTGTGTTGTATCAACCATAACATTATGAAAAGGATATGAACGTGATTTAATTACGCTGGGACTCAGTTTTACAGTTTGATAGAAACTGGTTCTTTTGTTCCTGAGCTTCCATTTTACCCAGGAGGTCATAAGTCACTTGGATCTTCCTCATTGACAAGATTTGTGACAGATGTGTAAGCATAGGTTTTAAGTGTATTTTCAGGAAAACGGTGGCAAAGAAAGTTCCACATGGAACTGTTACTTTGAGTTAAAAATTTTTAAATTGTAGTCCTCACTAGCATGTTGGGGAGGGTGCTTGTTTGGGATGTTTCAGTGTAGAGCTATGAGGTAGCTTGCTCTTAACCTTCTTCATTCTAGGAATGGAAGAGGAAATTACGAGTTTGATTATGGTACTTCAGTGTGTGCTTGCCCTCTTTATTATTCTGTTTACTTAAAGATGATGTAAACCTAATAATGAAATCAAGTTCATAACAAATTCTGATTTGGAAAATTGCTACTTGATCGTCTGAATCACAGCTTTAGTGTTAGGTTAGGAACACATTTATTTAAAGTAATCATTTAACCTCCCCACATAACCATTGTTAATATGAGAAACATTTAAAAAAATGTGTAATCTGCCTTGCTACCAGATGCTTAACAGTTCCAGTGCAAATATTTTAAACTCCAAGGTAGATTATTATAAAACTCCACCTGTACTGTAGTAACGTAGTTATAAAGGATGGGTTGTGTGTCTGATACATATGCATCTCTGTGCTTCAGGAAAGGGATGTTAATATGACTTAGTCATCCAGAGATGCAGCAACTAGTTTTCATAGCAGGCATTTGACTTCTGTTATGGAAGTGGTCTCCTGTGAAGTCTCTACTGGGAGATCTAGTTCAAGAGGAAATAGATACCATGCCTAAAAGTCTACTGCCACTTCCTTCTGTTGACAGATGAAAGAAGGACAGATAGCTCTGAGAATTACTATACAGTCCTCCTTTTTTTCCCTTCTTCTTGGCATGGTCTACATCCATCTCCACATCAAATGGAAAAAGGCAGCAGCTTATTCACGTGGTGTTTGGTTAATCACCACATGAACTTCTGTGCTTGGCTTTTTCACTGACTTCGAAGGCCCTTAGGTAATTCTGTCAGAGATTCCTGTTTCTGTCTCTGCTCTTCTTCTCTTCCCACCCTCTTCTCCCAAGTCATTAGACAGAAAAGAGAGTGTGCATATATGTATATACATCATTGTCTTTCATAAGCACTGTCCTGTTACTACTGACTACACCAGGCAGTCCTGTTACTGCCTCGAGTTTCCAGCTTTTCTATGGTGAGGAACAAAGCGAAGTTAGGCAAAGATATTGCCTTGAAGGGCTAAGAAATCCTGTTAAATTGCTCTTTCTAGCAATGCTGGTAGCATAGGAAATGAGCATTCTCCCATGTGGTACAAGTAATACTTGCTCTACTAATGAAGACAAGAAGGATTGATTTTCATCAACAGATTTCAACCACTTTTAAAAATTGTTTAAAGTATAAATTATGCCATGTTTTTATCTTTCATTGTTAAAATGAAAGACTTTAAACTATTCCAAATGTAACATTTTGTGTGCCTGATGAAGAGAGTCAGCAGTTTCTGTATCTTCCTTGTTTGTGGAATCAAAGTATTCTGGGACCACAAAACCAATGTGCTGTTTTTATGGTTACAGCTGATTTTGAAATTTGAAAACAAGAAGTTCGTATGGCGGATAAGGCCAGCAGACCATTTTAGATCTTACAGCTTTCTCGTTCCAGAACAGACAGCCAGGCTATAGGACACTAGCTACTTATGCTAAACTGGGCTCACTTCTACTCTCTCAAGCGGGGCAAGGAATTACTAATTAAGGTCAGTTACAGGTATCATGGACCTGCGGATGTAGATTGGACTGGTGAAGATTGTTCTGGTAAGAAACATCCTAAACCTTAAAATAAGGAATAAGGCAGATATGGCAGCATTTTGAACATTATCCTAACCCTCTTCTGGTAGAAGCCTGAGGAGGAAACCCCATAATTCCAGCAAGAGAAGAGTGACAATCCTACCTAGGGTATAGTAAATGTATAAAAATAAAAGGAAATTAAACTCAGGGTAGATTGTGGTAGGTATTTTTTATTTCATTCTCTTTAACGTTATTAGGAAAAAAATATTATAGAGAAAATGTAAACTAATAAGATTAGTACTGTAATGGGAAAGTATGGAAAACTATTTTAAAAGATGTGGTAACGTATTACCTGAAAGAGTATGGTATGATTGAGGACAGATAGTGTCAATATATGCAAGGTATAACACACTTAATGAACCTGAAATGCTCTGAAGATGCAGCATTACTGGCATGATAGATTAATTAGTATTGTACTTACATTTTCAAAATGTATTTGTGAAGCCTTCAGAGTTACAATTAATGACTGAGGTGAACAGTCATAGGAGAGGAAATATTGTATGTCTTACAGAAAATTGGGTTTTGGAGCATGAATAAATTCAGTTTGCGCTCTTTGTCCCAACTATATATACTACATCTATTAAAATATATATTGTGGGAAAGGCATTTGTGAGTGTTTGTCAGCCTTGGTTCCAAAATTCTCTTGGTTTAAAAGGAAGTTAATGCTTCCACATTTTCTGAGCTATTTATTCAGTTTTTGTATGTGATATACTTCATTTTATATATAAACTAGGGAAATACTTAATATCTCCAAATGAAATGTTGCCACTTTTGTGTAAAAAAAAATTATATCAAATGGTTTTGATTTTCAGCTTTAAGTTAATGGAAAATTCTGCAAAAGTCCTCTATCAACTTTTTTCCTACGAATTTTTTGGAACTTTTGGCAATCTTAAAAGGACTATAATTTCCTGCTCTCCTCCCTCTGTCTCTTAGTTATACATATGCAATATTCTTCTGCACCAGGGTTTTGATAGCTGACTCTGTTAGATTCTATTGTACATATGAATAATATATGCATAATTTTAATTTATGCAATTATAATGACCTTCCCTCAAATGAACAGAAATGGTAAAACTCAGGTGAGGATCAGACTTCTGTGTTTGAGTGTACCAGAGAAAAAAATTGCAGAGTCTTAAGATAAATGAATTTGATATTCTCCCTTGAATACTTCACATATCTTGGGCTTAATGCCTAACGGAAAGTCAATTGAAAGATTCTTATTGACTTAGTGGTATTTGGATCAATGCCTAGATAGTTGAACGTACTTTCAGTGAGATTGATGGTAAAAATACCTTTGATTTTAGTGGTTTGCATTGAAGCTAATTAATTTTCCCAGGAAGAGTTTAATAATCTTAAAAAAAAAATTCCCAGGATAATGTTTCTTCTAATAATCATCTTTCAAATATGGAATTCCATATTATTATATGCATATCTATGCAATGTAAAGATTCAGTAAGACCAGTGGTGGTTTGTATATGTATGAAACAGTAATGACTTTAAAATCTAATTATTCATGTCCAGGAAGGGCTAGGGGAAAAAAAAAAACAAAACAACAAAAAACCAGAACTAGGTTTCAGAAATCTGATATTTTAGAAGTGCTGAGCATGCACATCAGTGGCTAAAATCAATGGAAGCTGGATACAGTCAGCACCTCTGAAAATCGGGCCATCATCAGATCAGCTAAGTGAGCATCAGGGATCACTCTGGGGCCCTGGAAAGACTTTGAATCGTTATGTTTATCAGGGTTGTGATATTTAATATTCTGCTACCTTGAGGTACAAGAAAATTATCTAAGGGTGATGTTATCTAATCCAGAATTCTGCAAATATTTGATATTTCCTTATTATACTTATATACATGATATTTATTTGTGATTTTTTTTTTTCCTCATTAATATATGTGTATGGAAAATGCTATAGGAAGTTTATCTGTTGTGGACAGTGATTGTTCTTCTCTTTGGGGAACAAAAAACTCAGCAACCAGACTATGTGTTAATCTTTACTGAAGAAAAACTACTATCAAAGAAGGATGTATCAGAACTAGTGTGGCCAGCAGGAGTAGGGAAGTGATCGTGCCCCTGTACTCGGCACTGGTGAGGCCGCACCTTGAATCCTGTGTTCAGTGTTGGGCCCCTCACTACAAGAAGGATGTTGAGGTGCTGGAGCGTGTCCAGAGAAGGGCAACGAAGCTGGTGAGGGGTCTGGAGCACGAGACTTGTGGGGAGGAGCTGAGGGAACTGGGGTTGTTCAGTCTGGAGAAGAGGAGGCTGAGGGGAGACCTCATCGCTCTCTACAACTGCCTGAAAGGGGGTTGTGGTGAGGTGGGTGTTGGTCTCTTCTCCCAAGTAACTAGTGACAGGACAAGATGAAATGGCCTCAAGTTGTTCGAGGAGAGGTTTAGATTGGATATTAGGAAAAATTTTTTCACCGAGAGGGTGGTCAGGCATTGGAACAGGCTGCCCAGGGAGGTGGTGGAGTTGCCATCTCTGGAAGTGTTCAAAAAACGTGTGGATGTGGCACTTCAGGACATGGTTTAGGGAACATGGTGGCACTGGATTAATGGTTGGACTTGGTGATCTTGAAGGTCCTTTCCAACCTAGTGATTCTGTGATTTCCAGACTTGCTTATGGGTTTGAACAATGAAAAGCAGTGCAATCAAAAGAGAATCATATATGGGACTAGACAGGCAGGTGAGAATGCAATCCAATGTACACAAATGTTAAATTAATTAGAATTGGAGCAATTAATTAATCTAGGGAATTTGTGCTAAATGCAGCAATCATTTACCTCACTGATCAGGTTAAAGATATAAGTTTGTAGGAAAGAAAATAAATAAATCACTCAGCTGGTCAAGCCATGCCTTGGAAACATGCAATTAAGTTATTCTTTTGTATTAGCAGAGACATAAATTAAAAAAAACTCTGAAAAGGGATTTTATGATATAAGCTCTTTGTTAATGACTCATCTTGAACAGTCTGCACAGTCTGTTATCGTGCACTGAGCAACAGTGGTCTGTTCTTGCCATAAAGAGGCCAAATTGCTGAGGGAAGGTTATGGAAATGTGCTAATTCTGGCACAGAACAGACTGATACGTTACTGTATGAGAAATATGAATGGAATTTGGACAGCTGATGTAATTAAACAGCTTACCTATGACTGCCGCCTTGGAGCACTGCAAGGAGGAATCCTGATGCTGGTGTGGAAGGTCTGTTATACCAGCGTGGCAGGTCTGATCTCCCAGCTGTGATTTCCTGCTTCCCAGCCTAGAAATGTGCTTGAAGGAAGCAACTCCTTGCATCTCCTTCCTCTGTCTTGGGATGACTAGAACTTCTCACTTCTTCCTCTAGCCGGCTAACAACTCCTTTATGTATCCTGCTCCTTTAATGCTTTTGGAAGGATAAAAGCTGCCTTCCCAAAAAGCATGCTGTATGGTGGGGTCACCACCTGACAGCCCCTTGGTGAGAAAAAATTACACAACCAGTAGTACCTAAGTTCTCAGCTAAAATACCACGTGTCGGTCGCAAAATGCTCCAGCCCTCAACACTGATGAATCTTCTGTGGTGCTTTCTTCTAGCAAAGATGTAGAGCCTGGCTGAAGGTGAGTAGATATTTAAAACACTTCTGATGGACCCACATGTATTAGAATCATCTGATAGAAATATGGAAAGAATTGCTTGTGGCCATGGCATTGTATGAAATGATCTTGCAGATCATTGCAGCCCAGATCATGGGCTCTAAGATCCTTTCTGATCTTGCATATCTCAAGGTTACGTGGTAAATTGGATCCATCTGTTGGCTGAACAGCTGAAGAATTTTATGGCAAGTCTTCCTTTGACTGTACTGTTGCAAACTTTACACAAATGGGATTTTTTGATCCAACATGAGAGAACAAAACCATGGAACTTAATTTTTCTGGGCCCTTGTTGAACTTAAAAAAAAATGCTGGAAAGATTAAGAATAGAAGGGATTTGGGTTGAGTCATGGTATACTTACAACAAGAACTGTGCACTTTTAGGAACTGAAGTGGACGGATTTGGAGAGGCAAGCAAAAGAGCAAGCATATTTAATTAACATAAGCTTGAAGAGGCTCATGACTGACACCAGCTCTAACTTTTTCACACACACATTGTTACTTCTAAACCTCTGAAACACTGTATGGATTACATCCAGTCTGATTTTCTTTCTTTCTCTTCCCTCTTGCCCTAGGCTGTTTTTCTGCCGTGTTCTCAAACACGAATTCACGTGCTGTGCATATTATTCACTCCCAGTAAATCCCAGTGAAAGCAGGTGGCAAGCTCCAGGGGTCTCGGTGATTACATACCTTTTCTTTCCCACAGAATGAGGCACACCGTATAGCTAAAGGAACAGAGGGGTCACTTCAGATGGTGATTGTATGATGTACTCACATGGAAGACCTTCTTGATGAGGACCATTGATTAGTTCTGTTTAATTAAAGAACAAAAGCAGCCAAGAACAAAGCAAATAAGCATGTGGGCAAACTTAGGAGATATGTCCTTTTGTGACTAGGTTTTTTACATATATATATAACCAAATTTCTGGCTTCAGAAAGGAGGACAGAAGAATTAGTTTATAATGTACACATAAATAAATAGATGATCTTCCCTCCATAGCAGTAACTTTCCTAGTTAACATTATTTCTCCCACTGATGTTTTAGACCCATCCAGTCTAATCAGGTCCTCTTAATCCAAAATTTCCTGCACTGGTTACTATCCAACATTCTTGTATACGAAGGTTACAGATATTTTAATAACTTGGCACCAACTCTTCGAGAACATTGCCATGTATAAAAAGAGCTGATGAAAAATTTAGCAGACATTTTAGCAACCTTATTAAGGTTTAAAGAATACTTGGCTATTTGCAATAGCAGAACAGTTGAGATGTTCACCGAAACCTGGCTGATCACCCAAAGGAAGAAGCACCGAATCATGGGAAATTATTGGGACCATTTGGAGAATGAGAGCTCTGGATGATTGAGGGTCACTTCCAAGAGCTAGCCACTTTTGTCCACCTGTTCTTTATGGGTACTTCTCTGCTTTTTATATATATTGTGTATTTTATTAAGCATATACTGTTTGTTATATCTAGTAATATAACAGAGTCAGCCCTGATAATATCTCCTAGCTTGTTACTGCCTAGTTTTTGTCTGATTTTAGAGAAGCACAAAAAGATTTGCGCTCCCTCCTCCCTGCTAGGCACGCCTGGCTCAAAGCCAAGTGGAAGGCATGTGTACCCAGTGTGTTAGAAGCCATGACAGCGCAGGGTGTGGGCAGGTTGTAGGCACTTTGGGCTGACAACGTGTGGTTTGGAGAAAAAAAAGGACAGGCATGAGCAATGGCATCACATTCAGAGTATCCTAGACTATGCTTTTAGCTCCTGATGGCAGTTTGAATAAGAGAGAGTGACTCTCAGGTTGCTCTGACCCATTGAAAGAGGGCCAGGTTTGCACAGGATAGATCAGGGTTTTTTTCTTATGAATATAAGCCAGAACCCAAGATCTGGCCCATTAACTGCCTGTCTTTTAAATTTATGAGCTCCAAGTGAGGGTAGGGATATAGTGTGCATGGCAGCACAAAGTACCAGTGTAGCAGTCTTTCAGTGAACGTGCAGTATGAACAATATCATTTTTAATACCAGTCAGAGAGATTAGCCTGTTGATGCAGAACAAGGCTAAGGGAAAACTGCTGCTGGTGGCCTGAGCACATTCTGATCCTAACTCCAAATAATTCTGGTCCCACCACTTCCACTATTAATTTGCCTGAAGAAACTGCAGAAATATGAGTAAGTGTGAGCAGGATTTACATCAGGCCAGGAAACTCCTGCTGCAAGGTGAAAGGTGCAGAGGCAATTTTACAGAGCCTGCTGCTTTGCTTCAGCATTTGTTTGATTAAACATTGCTATTATAGTTAATAACTTTGTGCTAATAAGGAAAGCTTGTCTTAATACTGTTCTGTTTTTCTGAGATACTACCTTAATTGTAACTCATAATTAGTCAATTAGACCTCTTATTTAATTCAGGTTTTGCTCTGTGATGCCTCAGTGTCATCACCAAACTGGAAACTTGTTTTAATATTTAATGCTGGTTTGCTTTTTTTCTTCCAGATTGTTTTATCATCTTGAGTCTTTCTCACTTTTCACTTACACCACTGTGTCACTGCGGAGTACCTATAGTGAATTTATAGTGAATTTATTTTATAAAAAATCAGTGAATTTAACCTGGTGTACCAGATGGTAGAACTGAACACACTGGGTCCCGGTCCTGCTTTCATCCAATTTAGCTATTTAACTTTTACGATCTCTGACACTAACTCATTGCACCAGAGTCATGCAGGACATAGAGCCAGAGCAGGGAATTTATCTGGATTTCCCAAAACCCAGGTTACCAGTTATATCTTCATCTGCTTTTCAGTAATGTGCCTGTGCTGTCTAATCATTTTCTCTCTTACCTGAGCATGACATGTTTGACATCAGTGCATCTCCACTGCTGTTGTATCATTGAGCAGCATTTTCATTTCTCTCCCAGCAACAACCGTAGGTTTATAATATTTGCCTTCCCTATCGATCTTATAGTCATTCTTCCTGCTTGACAGTGGGCTGCTGCTGCTGTTAAGTCTCTTTTTGGTTTTTTGCTTAGATCGTGCTGGTCCCAAGAATTTCTGCAACCATAACAGTCAGGATAAGGATTTAATGAACTGATATTGTCAATGTTCTGGTGGTTTATGCTTAATGTAACAATCCCACTAACAACAGGTGAGTTTTCCTATTAAGTGTTCGGAGAGGCTTGAATATCTCTCTGTTTGTGAAAGCCCATTTACACTGAAGCATTCTGATGCTCCTGAGGGTGGATTAGGTGAAGGAACTGACTCATGCATTTCTTGGCTTTCGATAATTACCTAGCTTACATTGAATAAGGGATGCCGGGGAACAAAGGGAAGACATACATCCTTCAGTTTTGCCAGTTCTGTGTGAAATTATCCTGAAGCCTTCAGTGCATCAACATGAAACTACTAACGTGGCTTTAACTTCTTGTGTTAGAATTTGTGGGTGATAATCTATGTTCAGGCAAGGACCAAGTGGAAGTCCAGCTATCCCCTCAGGGAGATGTAAATCATGCTCGCTGCTGCAGCATTATACATTCTCTGTGGTCTAGGAAAAACTGCTCGTACAGGACTGGGAAGTCTTCCCTTTGCGTATTCTGCTGTTGGGTCAGGTACTTCTCTTCATCCCAGGCCTCTGGAGTGAAGGATGGGGTCGAAGCATTACATCCTCAATGGATCTCGTCGTGCTCTGTTTTGGTGCCGGAATCTCTTCTCATTTTCTGTTCAACAACAGTACCCAGCCTTTCCCTTGCATAGCAGATAGAGTTTTTAAGACTCGCTGTGGATTATGTAGCAGTGCCTTCTCATTTAGGGACAAGCACAAAGAGCATTATCATACATGGAGTTACTTTACAGTAACTTTTACCAATTAAAATAAAAAGTGAAAAGATTATGCCATAGAGCCTTAATAACCACTCAGCATATTTGATAATGTCACTGCTGTCAGTATCATATTCACGACTATGTTTGATAGCTGAACAGATGCAGCTCACTAGAGCACCACATGGTATGCAGCGGCAGGGAGTCCCATTTGACAAGTTGGTTTTGTTTTATTTCCTTCCTAGAGAGCCTTCCTTGATATCCCAAGTATCTGTAGCGTTTTGATTTGATATTCAGCAAACAGAAAAAGGCAAGGGGATTCTGTACTGCTTGTTTGCAAAGCAAGAGGGTTTTTGTCTTTTTAGTGGGAGTACTATGAGATTCCTAATAAAGCTAATATAAGGCATGTTTTAATGTAAAATTGTCAGCCCTTGATCTGCAAAGGGTTGGTTTTTAGCAGGTAACATGTATCTGCATGCACAGGTTGCTTGTAGGATGGCAACTATGCTGATTTTTGGAGGTGGCTTCAGGGTTTGGGGATTTTTAATTTTTTACTGTTTTTATTGCAAGGTTTTGTGTACACGTCTGCAAGTCACTTTGCAGAGTGAACAGTAACTCTTGGCTGTAATAGTGCCATGGGATGCTGCGGTTGTTCGGTGCTTCTAGATTTGCTCTCCATGGAACAATTCATGGCAGCATTTTGTGAGACTTTCCAAATCTTCTAATTGCTTGTTTGGAAAAACACCTGAGTATATACTCTGGGGCTAAAATAGGATGGCTATGCACATAATATATCCTAAAAAATCATAGGATAACAGCGAGTAGATAGTGTAACCTTGGCTATATGATTTGGGTATTTGTTTCCAGGAAACGTATAATAAAGATGGGAACAAGACTAAAAGTGCTGCAAGAATTATGTTAACTGCCTCATGTTACCTGGTGCATAAATAAACACAGAAACTCCCTTGGTTATATTTCCTATTCGGTATTAATGTGGTTATGTAGTTAAAGCTGGGTGCTGCTAAGGGCTAAATTCCTGGGCAGTGTCTTCCCCAGAGCTAAATACTTGTCACAGCTTTGTGCCCAGCTGATAGGCTCATTTGGAAGATATTTAAGACTTCTGCGTTTCTGTTCCTAATCTACTTTTTTAATATTTTGCTGGCTATTTAAACTGACATTCCTAAGGCATTGGTTTTCTTTTCTTCTTTCTTGCTTTTCACTGCATATTGAAATTCAAAGAAACCGCGGGCATTTCTCCTTGTCACAGCTGTAGCGTGGTACATGATGACACCAAGCTGTGCTAGTGTGGGAGGAGGGGAGATAGGGGTTGCAAGCGCTGTGGAGAACTGATTAAAATTCAAAATGAGCTTGATAAAGTGGAGAAATACTCTGAAATCAGGAAGATTAATTTCTACAAAGGAAAGCTCCGAGTTCTGTACCTGAGATGGAAAAATCAAATGCACAGCTATGAAATGAGGAATAATTGTGGCCAAGAAGCAGTTCTACAGGAAAGACTGGGAAGTTACAGCTGATTGCAATTTGCTGCAGAGACAGACAGGCATCGGTCTGGGATGTATTGACAACATGTGGTGTGGCAGAGGAGGCGAGGAAGTTGATTGCTCAGTCAGTACCGCTGGGACCTTAGCTGAAGATGTATGTCCAGTTTTGTGTGCTCAGCTTCGAAAAGGAGGTAAGCAAATTGGGCAGCTAGAAAAAGAACCAGCAATATACTCTAGTTTAATTAACATGTAGCTCCTAAGAAGAAAATGAAAGAATGGGCTCTGTTTTCTTTATAAAAGAGAGGATGGGGAGTGACTGGATGTGAAAACTATCTTCTAATACATATGGGTTGTTATAAACAGGGCTGTGGCTAATTTGTTTTACTTGCCTGTCAAGATAAGGTAAGAAGTAGTTGGTTTCATTTGCAACAATGCTACCAGGTATTGGGAGAAAAAGTCCAGCTATGTTTGATGGTTAGCATGGGAGCAGGTTACGTAGGCAGGCCCTGGCAGTTTATGCTTTCAAGATCAGCCTACGTTCCTGTTGGTAATGGGAATGCCATGGAGACTTCTGCTGTATGTTTTTGCTAAAGCTAGCCTAGTTGTACTTGCTGTTGCCAGTGAGTGATGGGTGTAGTGAGGTCTTCTTCAGCTGTATGCTCCCATTTATGCTGCAGTTTTTGACTGGAAGGCTTAGGTCCAGGAATGGTTTAAGATGAATTCTTAGATGTAAGCACGGTGAGGTTCTCTGTTCTCATTCCTAAAGACACAGAAAAGGGAGGGAGTCAGCTGCTGCTAAGCATTTTCTTTTAATATCTATTGGTCTTCATGTCATGAGGAAACTCTAGGACTGTGTGCAGCAGCACAAGGTAGAACCTGCTCTCCATTTGCTGTATCAACATCCCCTCTTGTTTAACGCTGGCCGGCTGCTTTGTTGCTGAATGCAGGAAAGAAGTTTGAATCCGTACATCTGAGGATTGCTCTCCAGCCAAGTGAAGGCCTGTTGGTGTGTTCTTCACTGACTGTTGGCATGTGCCTTCTCTTCAGCTTGTGGGAAAGGTGGTGGTGATGTAACTAACTTTGCCTCCTCGCCTACCTCTCAAATGTTAGCAAGTGTTTGCTTCGGTTGCTGTGTGGGAGTAGTGAGGTAATTTGAACTGTCCTCATGTAAATCCAAAATAACCCCACCGGGCTAAATAGATTACTGAGCAAAACTCATTTGATTATATTGCAAGAATAACGCACAATTGGGGTGAATTTATTTTTCAGGTTTTTGAGCTATTTGGCCGGTTCATTGGCTGCAGATATAGTTGCATGCCTGTGTGAAATGTTTTTTTAATTTTTCTTGTCACAATAGTGCAAACAGATTATCTAAATGACAATAATAATTCACAAATCATGGGAGCTAAGTTTTCCTGTTTAATTTCTAAAAAAGACTCTTTTTTTTAACGTTAGGGACTGTTTGTGCTGAGGCTTTCTAATGATTTTAACAGAATGTTGATTAAAAAATTTCCTTTAACAGTTGTCACAGCTTCGGGCTCATGTCATAAAAGCTCAGTACACTTTAAGTATGTGTGAGGTTTTATCTTTTTGGTGTTGTTCTCCGGGACTCAATCTTGAAACTCTGTACTTGGCTTTGTCAGTAGACTGGGTTTCCTCCGGAGCAAAGGCAGGGTATTGCCCTGAGCACCAGCCATGCTGTATCTGCAGGAACTTGGTCTGGACTAAACCAGCTTGGGTTTGGGGTTATCGCTTTGCAGTGACAGCTGATGGTGGTCTGTTTAGATGTGAATCCGTAGCACTGCTCTTTTTCTGTTGTCAGCCATCGGCAGTAGGGAACAAGCCTGTGTTTGCCTCTGGGCCGAGGAAGGTAAACCCACCCCCAATTTTTCCACCCCATCTCTTAATCCTACTTTCTAACTCCCTTCTCCCAAAGTTGTGTCATACAGCTTCACCAGCTGTTTTGCACTTCTGCAGTTGCAAAGGCAGGTCATGGATTTGCTTCATTGCCCCAAAATATAGAAGTCATCCAGGCTGATAACGTATGTCCTTTCATCGAGTTGGAAGAAAAACGATGAATAAAATTGTTGCTGTGACTGTGTCAGGATTGTCACTTTATCTGTCTTGTAATGGAGATGTTGTTCAGCATTTCAGATTATGATATTAATCTTCACTGTTCCCTGTGTAATATCAGGAATACTAGTGCATGACAAATTTATTACTTTTGACCCTCAGAGGCACCAGTCACAAACACTTTTGGTTTGCTGGCAAACCTAATTGGTTCCCTATAGTCCTTCCTTTTCTTACTGAAAATATTTGAAAGATTCATGCTGCATTTTTCCTATAATGTACAGTAACATTAAGAATTGAGACAGGGAAACGGTCTTGCATGAATCATGTTCTCCCATGCACGTGCTACTCATAAAGTGATTATCAGAAACATTCCTTGCATTGTTAGTATTACTTGAAATCGCAGACAGCATTGACTTGTGCATCTGAATTTTTCACATGTAAGTTTACGCTTTAGAAAGGTTACTGACTTGGAGTATTTTTTTTAATCGTTTTTTTAAGTATTTTTTAAGTATTAGCTTGCAAGAGAGTTCATAATCATAAGCAAATGACTTATCTGTGGTGAGTTGGAGAGTGTGGAGAAAGCAAATTATGTTAATGGAAGCACTAATTCCCTCTTCAGGAGGTGGAGAAGGTGGTGGAGCCTTCCCTCCATCCCGTTCCACCATGGTTCCCTGTGGGCCTGACTAGTTCTGAGCAATGCTAAAGTATGGTATCAAGTGAAAAAATGGTATTCATCCCTTTGGTCCTACTAGGGAGGTGATAGCAGTGTTTTGGCTCATAAGGATGCTTTTTAGGAAGGTAGTGGGCTTTTTTCCTACCTCTCGGCTGCCCCTTTTATCAATGTTTAAGGTGGGATGCTAATATTTGGTTTTTTAATGCCACTTTAAGCATGTGCACCTATCTCAGGAAAAACTTTATGGGTTTTCAAACATCTGTTATTTTGATCTGATGTAGGCTAAAAGCACCAAACTGAACCCTTGTAGATGCAGATCAAGGACCACCTATTTAGTAACTGACCACATGTTTCTATTCGCTGCCAGGAATTGAATGCAGAAGGAGAAAGATCGGTGATCTGGTCCACGTAGTAGTGCTGTATAAGTGAGAAAATGAGGTCTTTCCAGTCTCATTTCTCAGTGGAAACTGGAACATGGAAAATTTTTAGGATTGGGATAGAATATACAAGAGAAGGCAAAAGGACTCATTCCTTGACACCACTAACCAATTGGTGCTGACTTCAGTGGGACTGGGAGAAACCTGGATTCAAATCCTTTCCCCACCTAGTTCAGACTGGGACCTGATCCAGACTCCCACACTGTAGCTTGAGAGCTTTAACGTCAGCTTTTGACTCTGGTTGGTAACTGAATATTTGTTTCATTTTGTGTTTCTAAAAATGTAAACTTTTAATTTTTGTCACTGAACATCAGGAAGGAGATAGTTTTCAAAACTCACTTTCTTTTTTATTTAATGGTTGTGAAAGAAATTGTTTTCTAGCCAATCTTAACAAAAACACATTGCTATATATTGATGACAAAGTGGTCCTATTTGTTTTATGGTCATTACAGTCCTGATTGCTGTTGTTTGTTGTTGCTAAATTCAGGGTCTGTATAGCAAGGACTTCCTTTTGGAAACTGAAACATTTTCAATCAAAATTCAGGGTGGAGATTTACTTTATATCCTGTTAAAATAAATGAAAACAATTCCTAACTGTTGTTTCTAGAATTGTTTAGAAGTGCAGGGGGCAAAGAACTTGGAGAACACTGCAACAGTTGCATGACATTAAGGACATTAAAAGAAAAATGTCACTGTGCACCAGCTCTTAACATGAAACATGGCATATTTGCACTTCCTAGAACCCACTGTATATTTCCAAAGGCCAAAACCTTTTCTAAATTTCTTAATGCCACTGAATTTTTTATATCTCCTTAGCACAATTGAATATGTCTGGAAATGTGGACAAAGGACATGAAGATAAAGCACTGTAGTGATGGAAAAGACAGAGAAATTAGGTGGAACATTCTCTTGTACGTTGTAGTGGGTATTTCCCTGGCTGTAAAAGAGGTTTATGCATTTTTTTTATTACCAATCCTAGCCACCTGAGATATTTTAAATCTGGATTCTGTATCATATTTGCTTGATTTATTAACACCTCCAGGAAAACATAGGCAGCATAATGATTCTCTGTATCAATCTTTTGTTATAAAACTTCCAAAAGATTTAGGAGTTCTAACCAAAAATTAATGCATTGGAAGCATTATTACATGTATAAAAGATGTTTTCTAAAAGGCTTTTTAATAATTTAAGAACAAATAACCTTTTTTAAGCCAGCTGCAACTCCCCATTTTATTTCCTGCTCACAATGAATTCC
>NW_010509615.1:81006-99739 GCF_000687285.1 Phaethon lepturus
GTAAGTATTTTAAGGCTCTAAAATTATATAGAAGCTAAATTGTTGGGTTTGGTTTCTATTGGCTATCATGCAGTTAAGAAGATATTTCTGATGGCATAAGCGTAAATGGAGAAAATTCTCATCACTGTTCATGCAGAACGTTTTGGTCATTTTTCCTTACCTCGCATCATACAAATGATAGAAAATAAATAAGTATGGGTTGCAACTGGAGGGTCCTTTAGTGACTGGTATTAAATGTGATAGATTCTTGACAATTCAAAATATTCTTTTGATGAAGACTGTGTCAATGAATTTACTTCATTATATTTTTTCTAATTTCCAAGATATTTCTCATGCAACATGTACTCAGTGTATAATAGAAATCTGTTACTTAGAGCTTGTGTGCATGTGCATTTCAAGCTTTTAATAAATGTGAACATTTCTATTTCTGATTGCTGACCTGCCACATAACACTTTTTTGTTGCATCGTAACAAAAAAAAATGATTCTAGCATTAGAGGTGGGTAATCCAGAGAATCCCTTGGCCAACATGCAGCTCCTTAAATTAAGTCACTAATCTTAGTGTTAAATGAAAATAAGCCAAAGAAGTTTCTTCAGTGTTGCACTACTGCCCTGTTCACTTTTTTTTAATCAAAATTTTAAATCTTAAGCATTTGCTTATCTTCTCTTTGATTACAACATTAAGCTTTTAAAATAACAACAAAAGGCAGTCCTAAGAAGTCATATACAAATAATAGACAGACAGCTAGATAGGAAAATCGTTTAATGCCTTTTTCCTTTTTTTTTACTTCATGAAACACAAGATTATGTATTTGTTCAACTTTCTGGTGCTGATCCAGAGCAGTAGAAGCTAATTCCACTTTCAACTGTGTTAGTTAAAATAAAATTAGAAAACATAGCTCATGTCAAAAGCAGATATCTAAGATTCATTGTGTTGGTGTAAAGTTAGTATAAAGGTTAAATTCATTTTATATCCTTCTGATACTGGTTCCTCTTGGTCATGTTTCCAATCTTTTCTGCAAGGTCATGAACACTAGGTGCTTGCTTAGTAGTAGTAGTATTTTAAGGAAAGAAGTGTAGGTTGCATCTTCTGATAATGGAAGTATAACTGTTTTTGTAAGGCTGTAGGAAGGGGAATGAGCACTGAAAAGTATGCCTAGCCGCCATCTCAGTTACAAACGTAGCAGAACAGTGTGTCTCACTGAAGAAAGGCAGTCCTGAAACAAGATTTCTAACCCCTGTATGACGTTGACGATCATTCATTAATAAAACAAAGCACAAGGTACAGAGTACAGAGATTCAAGTTTAATTGCAACAAGGTCTTTGAATATACAAATCCAGAGCCTTAGCTGGGATCCCCCTTTTAAACAAAGCCTATCTAGATACATGCATGAATGCTTCAGTTGTGCAGTAAGAATAAAATGGATGTACCGCTTTTAAGATCTGCCCTGTGATTCTCATTGAAAAGCAGAAATGAATTTTTAATTCACACCTGTGGCTTCTGCACAAAAAATACCCCGAGGAAAAGGTGTCAGACTTGATTGCTAGAAAATTTGTTATAACTGCATTATATATCAAAATTATTATATTGGATGACAATTTCTATTATTTTCAAAAGGTCCATTCAGTTTAATTATAATTTACCACTCAAGTATACCATTCTCTTCATGTTAATTTTCAAATTATTCTTGCTTTTGCTTTAGTAGCTATTTATGAGTCATAGAAAGTACACCTAATTAATACCTCTGCACATTGCTACAATTAAACATTAATCAGATTTGATTTTTAGAGTAATGTGCTACCACTCTTCTAATCTTTTAAGTTATGACCTGATAAAAATTCCATTACCCTAGTTATAAAGTTCTCAATGGGGAAGAAATTTCCATTTAGTGCATTTAATACATAGTGGTGGCTTCTATATGAATTTTACACTCCTTCTATATCTCTTTATAGATAAATCAGTTAGAAAATCGGAAGTAGTAACACAAAATAAACTGACCTTCTAGAGATAAGTTTTCAAAAAATCTTCAGTCATGAACTTGTCAGAAGGATCTAATGAAAGCAATGGATGATGGTTTTGGATGGGATGACAGTGTTTAGTCAACATATCTACATATGCTGACATACGTATCAACATAATCGTCTTCTCTTTCAGTTTAGACGGGCAAGTCAGTAGATATGAGCATGAAATGATGCATGAATTTTCAAAACCACCTTAACAGTGAGTTTCACACAGTTGGTATAAGGACTTGAGGCTGGTTGGCTTGCTCTGTCTTTTTTTTTTTTTTTTTGTTTTGCTAATGTTGGTTGGAAAAAAACACCCCAACGTAGGATCCCAGCATGTCAGAATGGACAAATGACTGGCCTATGGATCAGTGGTTGCTGTTGAGTTGCTCGTTTTCAGCAGTGTAGACACGAGACATTTTGGATCTTTGTGCTCCCTCCGCTCTTGGTCACTGCTCCCTTCTGCCGCCACCAATTCATAGACTCAGAGAAAGGTTGTTGGTAAGTCAAGGGATATATGACAAGAAGTGGACAGGAGGGGAATTAACTTTATCGTGTCCCTGAAACTTATCTCTGACTCTATTAACTTACTTTCAGCGGTGAAAAATCCTTTCCAAATCCTTGGAAGTTCAGAGTAACAAGATGGAATGAGCTCTGTGTCATAGGTTAGCTCTCCCAGATCATCTGCAGCTTAGAGGTATTTCTGACTTTTTTTTTCCTCAGAGAGCTTAAACTCCCTCTCTTCAATAAAAAAGTAAAAGATAACTTGATCTAGGCAAGGGCACAGCAAAGAGAGCAGATAACCTGTTAGAACAGCTTTTGGTGAGACTGGAGAGATTCCAACTTTTATTCTGATTCTTAATAGGTTTGATTAACCCTATGCTGCTTACTCATGCTTATTTCTTTGCCAGAGCTAATTTGTTTAATGCTCTGGCATTTCTACCCCATGCAGTGAGTTTGTAAGAGGAACACCCAATTTAGAATTTGTTTTATCGAAGTAATTTTGTTACAAATCCAGAAACCTTAGACTATTCAACCATTTGTATCTACAAATCATGTTATCAAAATATTGGGACTAGTACTACTGGGGGCAAAAATCAGTTATGAAGCTGTCCTTTCCTGAAATTGAAAATGTAAGTGTCTGCCTGCTGTGACAAACACAAATAGAAGTGTTGGCCTGTTTAAAGGATGGGTCATATTTTGTCCTTGTTGCACTTGTGCAGAAAGGGTGAATTTTCTTGGTTCCGTCATAGATGTTGTTGAGTCAGAAGGAATTGGAAGGGCATGAGGTGTGAAGGGAGGGTTTGAGAGCGCTGTAGCAGCAGGCTGTACATACTGGAGCCCTGTTCTATCAGGGTTTTGTGGGACTTGGAGAGGTTTAAATGAGCGTGCATGAAGTGGTGGATCCCGAGCTACCGCACGTCAATGCCCTCGCTCCTCCACCCCAGCAGAGGAAAGGCTCCTTTGAGGGTCCTGCACTCGTAAGCTGAGCAGCATGGCTCTGCTCTGTCCCTTGCTGGGAGTGGTGATGTGTGCGTGCACCAGCGTGAAACGCGTCGCGGGCTCCAGCATGCTGGGTTCAGGAAGGGACGGTACATCCACTGTTGAGCTGCCTACCCTGGTTCTGCTGATCTTCGGGATCAGTGCACTGGTGTTGCTGTAAACGCCGCACAGGCTGTAGGCTGAAAAAATACTCAAGCATATAATCTTGAAATGTCTCCTTAAGCTGTATGATTCCCTTTAAGTCTGTAGGGAGGGTGCTGATGGTGAGTTATGCTGTGGTCCAGAACACATAACGTAGTGTAAGAAAATAAAATCTCCTTATTGCTTTGTTTACCATAATTGAAAGTTATGTCCATTGTCATTTGTTTTGTGTTGTGTCCCCCTCCTCAAAATTTTGCATACTGGGGACTTCCTTTTTAAGAGGTAGCTAGCAATTGTTCCCTTCTGCTACATTTCTATAGTAATATTCATGGTTCTCTACTTATTTTTGTCAAGGTTCAGACTCTCTCTATTACTTTATCCTTCAGGTACTACATCACTCATGATTATATCCCTGCTGTGCTTGCCATCAAACCTCTGCTAACCCCTGTTCTTAAAGAGTCGTTTTTGTTTTTTCCCAAGACTTTAATGAAGACTAAATATCTGGTACATTGGTGAGATCACCAAGAGGTTCTACTGCAAAGTTAATCACAAGGAGATGTAAGAATGTTTTTAAGAGGAGGAAAATGAATTAATTTTATATTTTAAAGGCTATTTGGAATAAGGGAGTAAAATAAAATTAGAAATTAAAAAAAAATAAAAATCCAAACTAGTCATTTGGCCTATACCTTCAAAGAGAGACCTCTGAAATAACTTCCCTCCAGATCCCTTTCCCAGAACTACTTTTTCTAGTATTGAGACCTACCGGTTATTTCAAATAGCCATGGGCACAGAGTAGGGCTTTCAAGAAGTAAAAACTTAATGTTACGCTCAGCTGTTTTTCATACTAGCAAATACGGTACAGACTCATGCACTGTTCAGAGGCTCTCTGCTGCATCAATGATGGGAAAAAGGAGACTTGCTTTTTGGAAATTGTGGAGTATGTGCCCTGGCATGGAGACTTAAGCACTCAGATCTTGAATTCTTTAATGTGTTTTCTTAGAAAAAAGCATTCAGTGTCTGATATGAACCCAAACAGAAAGCAAGAACTGGCAACTTTAAATTTTTAATGGACACTTCTTTCTAGTAGTTCCTAAACTGAAAATATTCATGTGCTTTTATTTCCCAATATATTGGGTTTATTGAACCAATCAGCATTAACAGCCTAATTTTTGTCTGTTTTTAATTCAGCCAAGCTGCTTCCGAAAGAGGTGTATATCAAACATCCTTGCACAAATAAATAAATAAATGGACAAGGTGAAATTCTCTTCTGTGTGTGAGCTATCTGGAGGACCCAGGAAACCCTTTTTTTTTGCCTACAGGTATTAAAAAAAGAAATAGGTCCACTTGCAAAGTTTTTTTAGACTTTTGAAACAGATCCATGATAATTTTTACCAGGATTTTAATGGTGAAGTATTACGCACTTGCATGTTGGATTTACTGGCAATGCTGGTGATCTTTAGAAGTACTTTTTAAAAGGCACTTTTAATGAGAATAAAACTTGCAGGACATTAAAACAAAATATTATTACTGCTAGGAAAAAAAAATATTACAGGGTTATTTACTAGGGAGGGATTTTTGTCCATTACTGCTGTTGTGTGGTTTTAGAGCAACTGCCTAAGTGGAGTCGTAAATAGGAAACTGATGTTACTCTTACATTCATACACATGATTTTCCTCAATGGTTGGCCTAAACTAAGATTTTTTTCTTTTAAGTAAATGCTTAGCTTTGCTTCTGAGTTTTGAGAGGTCACACTGACTTTGTTCGGGCAATGTGTAAACCTAAGAATGTCTTTGGGTTTGGGTTTTTTGGGTTGGTTGGTTTTCGGTTTTTTTTCAGGATCAGGGCTTGAACTACTGTGCCTCCCATTTACGTGTGTGGTTTATATGTAGCATCTTGCGGTTTTACATGGACTCATAAATCTTTCTGGGCCATTATCCTTGTACGTAAGAAACTAATGCACAGTAGGAACATTTTGTCCATCAGACGTTAATGCAAAGTATGACAGAAGAGTTATTGTTTTGCTTGACCCCAAGCAGAAATGCTAACCTCTCCAGATAAAGTCAATAATGTAACAGTTTTATTATTCATTTAAATGTCTCTAGGGTAGTAACCTCTTTCTTTTTTTTTTTTACTTTAAATTAATTTCTGGAACTAAGCCTATGCTTGTGTGTTTGTCTCTCAGTTCTGAGCCTTGGGCAAGATGTAGGGCTGGGCAGATGACCAGCACAATTCATCTTGATAACCATTACAGTTCTCTCTTGGCCAAGATAAAATACAGTTCTACCTGGATAGTAAAGGAAAAGATAAAACAGTGTAATGTTTGCTTATGCCTCTAGCAGTAAGGTTTATATTTTTTCTCCTTATTTTCTAGTTTGAGGATGGTGATACCTTGTCCAGAAATGGCCTTTTGTTATTGTGGTAGTTCAAAAGGCACATTCTGACTGTTGGAGGCTTTTGATTTTCTAGGAAAAGAGTTTGATTTCCAAAGAAAATGTGTTTCTGTAATCATCATGTCCATCAGTCAATCAATCCTGTTTTCCTCCAACAGCATTTGAACCTTGTTTTAGACAAATTTTGTAGAAGCCTAAGGTATCAAAGATATTAAATTCTTGCCTTTTTTCTTTTTTTTCCCCCCCCTTTTCTTACTTTTTTCTTTCTTTTCTTTTGGTGAAAATCAGCAGCTCAGTAATGGAGGGAGACCTGTTAATCTCCCACTGGGAGAAAGGTAAGGAAAACTCGGGTATTATCCGTTCTGTTTGGGCAGTTGCTGTATTGTCAATCAGCATTTGAACATTTTGGCCAGCTGGCCAGCTTGTGTGTAACTTCAACCTAGGGAAGACATTTTGCTGTCTTGTTATTGACATGACAGGACATAAGAAGATAATAGAAGAAACAGGAAAAGTAAATGTTTTGAGAGGTCGTTGGAGTCTTGAGAGAGGGCTATTGACATGGGAGGGAGAGGGGAACATCAGAGACAAATCAGTAAGAAAAAGGCTTGGTTAATTATGCTTACAGAATAATCTGCTGAAGATTCCCATGAAACAGAAACGGTAAGCCAAGAGCAGCTATCCTTGTTTTCTTCTTTTTAGTGTGGCAAAATTTTCATTTTTGGACACCAAATATTCCAATAAAGCAGCACACTAATAAGATCAGAAATCCCACAGCACATTTTGCATTTAAGTATTATTTTATGTTGATTTTGTGAAGTGTAGCAACAATTGTAAGTTGATTTATTACCCAAATTCAGCTGCATAAGCCAGTTCTAACCCACCAGCTATGCTGCATCTTTCCTAATTTTCTTTTGGGACCACGCCTAGTCCAGCTTGTACCAAGCTTCTAGGTAATTTTGAAAATTGGTTTACAAATGGACGAAGACAGCAATCACTGTAACATGTGCTATGCAAAAATTAAAAAGAAACCTGCTGAAATCTAAAGCCAGGTTTCCAAAGTTTGTGATATTGAACATAGTACTAGGAGTTGTCATTCCAAAGAATGGTTAATAAAAGTTTATTTTACCAGGCGGAAGGAATGACATCAGCCTCAGGTCATTGCAGAGGTGATTAAAAGTCTCTGGTACTTCTTGAATTTTCAAAATAACAGGTAGACTTGAGATATATGAAGCTGAAAAGAAAGTAGTTTGAAATAGGCTAAATTAGCTTTTAAAATTCAGTGGGTTTTATAGCTTGTCTTCAATTCTTAAGTACCTTGAATTATATCCACCTGTGACCATAATAGCTTGAACAAACGTAAAAGTATACAGTACTATGAGTAGGGCTCAGATGCAAAATTTACAGTTTTCTCATTGCTTTGCTGGGTCAAGACTATGTAAGCCATAGGAATATTAATATATTGGAAGTCTATATTGTACAGCGAGGCGGGGGGGAATTAATGAGGCAGATTCAGTATGATTTCAGGCAACTGACAAAACTGGTTTATAACTGCAGAAAGAATAGATGTATGAAGTCCTTCCAGCTAAAAATAATAGTTCGTATAGTTCCCTGGTGTGGGGGTACAGTGAAAATATTGCTATGATATACTTAGTAGACTCTTAAGTATTAGCAGAAAAGCTTCTAGAATGTTTTTTTTATTGATGCATATTTCTGTTGCTAAACAAAAGTATTTATAGCAATATGTAATGAGCAGATTATCGTTCATAAAATATGCAGTCATAAAAATGAGAAATAGTGGTATTATTAGCAGCATTCAGCAGTAGAGAGGCTGTCTCTTAATGGTTTCCTTTTTCTCCAGTCATTATGACTGCAGCTGTGAATTATAGTATTACATTTCAGTGGATTCACTAGAAGAATTTATCCAGATAAAAAATAATAATTAAAAAAAAAAAAAAAAAGGAAATAAAATGGTTTGGTTTTTTTATCCTGCCCTAGTAATTATGATTACAGTTCTGACCGAGACATGCAGAATTTACTCTGGAATTTTGACTATAACACATAATAGCTATGGTAATATATTGAAGAGAAATTGATACTCAAATAAACAAACTGATTTTGTAACTGTTAATTTTGTACAACGAAACTCTTATTATATGTAGTCATAAGTAAACATTACATATGAGCACACTTGCTGAACTCAGCTCATATTGCCAGTGGACTATTTGCATAAGAAAGCATTTTGAGTCAGCTCTTGATGAAATGGGCACACTTGGTCAAGTAAAAGTGCATGACACACCATTCTCACTGTTATTTTATTTCTGTCTCAGTTATTGAGTTAGAAATCTATTTCTGTTAGGATCTTTAGAAATCGTCATCAACTCCTGAACAATTTGTGTTTCCCCACAATCATTATTGAAATAAACCCAACACTAAAAACCAAGCTAAATAAACAAACAAAACCCAGCAGACAGCAACTGCAAACGAAAACTGCTTTCATGTAGAGGAATGATTTATTTGTTAGTAATTCTAATTATTATTGGTTGTAAAAAGACCAAGACTGTAATGTTTTATGAAAAGACTATAAAGTTACAAAGTGAAACTATACATAGAGATAAAGCATATGTTTTCCAAGAAAGCTTCTTGAGTGGCCAGGGAGGTTATATTCTCTTTTCCAAAGTCACCTGTGGAGATTTTCAAGGATGCAAAGGCCAGTAAATTGTCAAATGTTCATTGACTTTCAATGAGTCAGTTTTATTTATTGGTCTTTGAAAATTTTGCTTTTATTATTCTAGGGGCTGTAATATTGAAGAAACTTATGATCATGCGACCCTCAGTCACTCTTCCTAAAGAAGTATTTTGAAAATTATAGTTTGAATTATATTAATTGAAACAATAGCCTATACCTGCATATAATGAGTAATAAGGGAAAGACGATATTAACAAAAGTGAGAGAGCATAATGCATGTAAACTAATAGAAGTATACAGCTTTTTAAGTCTATGAATAAATGAATCTAGTACCAGTTACTGCAGACTGCTGTGGGATCAACCCAGGTTAGCTGACTTTTGTGGGCATTACAGCAGAAGCGCTTTGTGAATAAACATTTGAAGGCCATATAAAGTATTTTGGAAAGTGCTATATGCTCAGTGAACAGTTCTCTCTGCCGGGGAAACAACAGATGCTTTTTGGGAAAAGTTAAAAAGAGGAGGCCCGTGCTTGGTTTCCTTGTGGCGTACGGTGATATGGCTGATGGGAGAGACTAGGGTCCGTAGAAGCAGGGAATAAATTCTAGTGATGGCAGAAGTGGGTGATGATCTGGCCAGAGGAAGGACCTCTGTAGCTGTATGTCCTACAGGTTAAGTGATTAATTAATACATCTGGGTTTGTCCACTCTCTTTGTGTTGAGTCTTATTTTCAGTGGAAGTGAGCTATCGGATTTATGGTTTTGAACACTTTAGTGTTCCTGGTGCTTTGGAGCTGGGTTGAAACACTGGCGTACCTCAAACTTACCTGAATGGGGCATTAGGAAACTTAAGGCTGGTATTTTAAAGTATGCAACCTGTGTGTATCAGATCATTTTACATGTATTTATTTTCATGCTGTGTGCTTTCATACTTGGCTTAAAGTTGCAATCAAAGCATAGATGGCCAACAAAGTAGCGTGGTTTGGTACACAGCTCAGCATCGCCTGCCTGCCTTTGAAAAAATGCGGATGCTCTTTTTTATGTTGTCTGTCTAATGGCTTTTGGTAAGCCAACCAGAAGGAAGGGGGGTGAAATGCAAGTTGTTCTAGAATTTCTCAGTACGGTTTCTGTGCTGACTTGCTGGAGTCAAAATTTATCTTGGGAATTTACAGATTTTTGTCAACACCTGCAGTGATGGTTGCTCAAATAGAGGGTGCAGTTTCCGGTTGGTGCTGGTGAAGGAGCAGATGCTTGTTCTGCCAAACAGCTAATAGACTCAGAGTTAGGCAGTCACCCGGCATACAGCAAAGGCTCAAGTTTTCCTGCCATCTTATTCCAAATTCTCCCACATTCCTCATGCACATTCTCGTTGTCAGACTAATGACATTTCAGGCTGATTTCTGAGTTTTTACTATTTTACCCAATTAATCAACTTTTAACTGTGCAAGACCTGAGTTTCTTTGTTGAACATAGATATTTCTTCCCTGTTCTTCTCTGCACTCTAATTCATGCTTTTGGTGCTACTTATATGACAACTTTAAAACCTTAGCTATTTTTGTAATCTAGGAAGTTAAACGCTTTGTTGCAGTTCCAAATTTGTATGGATCAGCATTTGAAATGGAGATTTATGATAGCAGTGCTAAGAGACTTCTAACTATTAACATGCAAACAACCAATGCTTGGACAGGGAAAACATCTTTGTTCTATCAGTGTTGCTCTTCCAGTGGTGTGGTTTTGGGGGGAGGTTGTGTATACATGCCTGTAAGCTAATAAGGAGTGAGTTAGGTGCAGAGGAGCTGTGGTAGCAGCATGTCTCTTTTATTTATTGATGAGAAACCTCAGGAGGAAATCATGGGGAATAGAAAATCAGCTCAGCTGAAGTCAGTGTTGGTTTGCAGGAGATAGTATGTTTTGTGATATATGTGGTGGTGAGACCCAACAGGATCTGACTCACCTCTGCCTGTGCAAGGTCACTGGCTCTGACAGATTTAGTAGGAATTCCCTGGTTCCTAGACACATGGCCTTGTCCAAATTTAAGTTGTAGTGGCAGATTTGATTTAGATTGCAGATTTACACTCCTCATCGAGTGCAAACCAATGGGGATTTGGCCAGAGTGGAGCTGTGTTCAATCTTAGTGTGTAGTCCCTGTCTGATGTATCGGCTACATCTGCATTAGCAAGTAATGCAGCTCAGGAAAGGCAGATTTATAGAGAGGAATGGTTGGTGCAGGGGACCTAAACCAACAGTGCACATATTTCAGCAGATTTTTCTTCAGGCTAGCATTAGTCTGGTTCAGTAAACAATGTCCATTGGTGACACTCCTGGAGTCCAGTTTAGCTTTGTCCCAAAGACACCTACTTCATGAACGCTGAGACATCATGCTTTGGTTCACATCTTGGGCAAAGTGGGGACAAAAAGATTTGCTTCAGTAGCGGAGCCCTGATGTGACGTAAGGCAGTACCCAATCCCAACCCCTCCAGAGGCTTGGTGAGTCCTGCTGGCTACTTTGCTGTCAGCCACCTCTAGCGAGGTGGATATCCCTCTCAGGAGAGGCAGGGCACTTGCCTTTTGGAAATGACATCATACATTTTTCTAGGGCCGAAACTAATTTTGACAATGAATCACCCAAAGAGTAGAGGATTAAGGCCTTTCCTGGTTCTGGCGGATGGATGTAGGAAGAAATTTTCCTTTATTAGCATGACTACATTGACTCCAGCAGAGAATTCAGCTCTATTCCATTGATTAATATCACTTTTACTAAAGCAAGGGTGAATCTCCAAAACTTTTGTATTGGCGTAAGGCAAATACTGTTGTGTAATTATTTTTATGACCAGTGGCAGCTTACTTTGTGACATATTTTGCTTTGAGATTTTTGACAGATGGTCAAAATGAGGCTATAGTTAACATATGTCTTGCTATATTTTGCGGATACTGTGGTAATGTGTATGTTTTAAACTCCTACAAAGATCAAGTGACATCAATGC
Organism: Phaethon lepturus; assembly: GCF_000687285.1. Taxonomy (NCBI): domain Eukaryota; kingdom Metazoa; phylum Chordata; class Aves; order Phaethontiformes; family Phaethontidae; genus Phaethon; species Phaethon lepturus. The sequence goes on from NW_010509615.1 coordinate 92,710, forward strand.
TTGACGAATTTCAGATACTGGATTAAATTCAAACTCTTATTCAGGCAAAACGTATTCCTATAAGCACAGAAGACCAGTGGTAGTTACCACACTTTCTGTGTGAGACAAAGTTGCAGAATTTTCTAGGATTTAAAGTTACATTTGTACACTTTGGGACAGCACAGAGAAAATGAATGAGGAGTCTAATAAGCGTTTTTCTGAACGTGACATCATTGCTGATAGCAATGTGAAAGGATGTTCTAAAATGAAAATTAACTGAGACAAACAAACAAGGAGTAAGAAGGGCTACAATAATTGAAATGTACTAATGAAACTCTGTAGTTTGTTCATATTATGAACAGTCAAGAATCATGCATAATTCAAGAGTCCAGTTGCTAACAATAGGCTCGCATAAGATCATTTAAATTTGTTTCTTTGGACATGAGAAATTGATCTTTGAAGTGACCCTTGATGAGCTTCTGCTTGGTCCCGTCAGCATCTTGGGAGGAAAGTGTTCTATTTTCCCTCTTGCATCAGTGAATATTTATGGGATGTAAAGTAGGAATAACTTTAATTATGTATGTAGAGGGAAATACATGCAGTCTTGAGCAGGACACTTCACTGTAAAAACTCCCTGAAACTCTTGACAGGTAGTATGCTTATGCAGTAATTTAAGAACTAAGTTTTATTGCCTGTTTTTTGTGTATATGTGGACATATAGGTGTGTATTTGTGTGTGTATATCTTTACCTTAATTTTATTTTTAAAATTATCACTGATTTTAGTAGTGATGACTATGTAACTATTGCTTTTGCTATAATGCCAAGAGAGAGGCCTATAGCAATTTGCAGTTTAATCAGCTAAGATGCACTAAATGTGGGAGAGAGAGAGTACCACCATTCTTATTTTCATATGGAGAATCTGATTTTGCTTGGTATCGCACACAAGCTGCACAGCAAAACTGTGAAGCAAACACCTGTTCTCACCTTTAAAGTCAAATCCTGTCAAAAAGACCAAGCTTCTTCACGGAGAAAATACTTAGAGAAGCCATGCCCCCAGCTGAGTTTGTGTTCACAGTTGTTTCACCCATGCTTTTCTCTAAATGGTAGAAATTACTTCCTTCATCTGCTGCTTCTCTTGGAATATTATTTAGAAAAAGTTGAGTTTCCCAGTATAGGCAGATACTTCAGTTCATGGAACTTCAAAGATACTCGTATTTTTGTTTTCATGGTATATTATTACAAAAATGTTTGATAGAAATTTGTCATATGAACAAACCGGTATGTGCCAATAAGTGACAGAATTTGATTTGCACATAGCGATCAGCAGCTGGCAAGTTAACTGAATAGTAGCATTAGGGCCAGGCTGTACTAAGAGCATTCAATAAGGAAAAAATTTGGTGAAGAAAACTTTATGAAAAATTACATGAAAGTATGTCATTCGGTATGAATTTCTTAGGAGAGGTACAGTAGCAAAAATTATTTTGAAAGGAGCAACGGACTTGTATGAAAAAACAAATCTGCAAGATTTGTTTTGGAGAGGAAAAAAGCATCAGATTGGGCTTTTTTTTTTATGCACAAGTTCAGTAGAAATCTTTCACATGCTGTTACTCAGTATGTCAGTGTACTGTGGGTGTTGAAAAGCTAGTGGGGGCTTTGCAGGCATGTGCAGCAGATGTATGGTGTGTGGGGAAAAACTGAATACACAGTGAGTCAACAAACAGAACCTACTTTGTCTACAGGCAATATGCACGTATCTGAAATATGCAGTGAAAGGGGGCTGTGCTCAACAAATTACTGTCACCATTTAGTGATGTATTTCATAGGAGCTTCAAAATATTGGCACGATGCATCCTTCCGTGGTCATCCTTCTGTGGTCATCCTTCTGCTTCACTGAAATAGGATGAATTGCTTTATTTTTAAAAGGAAATATGCCCGAAAAGTCAGGAAATGTAGGGGAGTGAGTGCTCTGTGGGCAGACGGAGCTCTCAGAGGTGGGGTTTTGTTTTCCTCTTCCACAGGCTGGCTGTGACACCTCTGGTATGTGATGTAGCACCTCTTGCTCTCATTCTCGCCCTTGTATTTCTGTGTTTTTACATTATTCATTACGGCAGTATGCAAGTGTCTATAAACATTCACAAAATAAGCTAGAGCACACAGAGTGACTGAGATTTCCTTTCCAGCTTTGCCATGGGACATGTGGCAGAGGTGGATGTAGGACCTTCTTTAGGACATCCCTGGTAAAGCAAGTTACCGCCAAAACTCTGTTGCTGTTTTAATACAATTTTGTCACTAAACAGTGATTTAAAACCCCTAAGAGTTTGTATATTCATTGATGTAATTCTTTAGAAATCTTACGCATCTATGGTATTGTTCCCAGGAATTGTGGACTGGGAGGAAAAGTCTGGAGGAAGCAGTGGTCTCATGAAGGACTGAAGTCGAATCTTTCTGTATAGCTGTTCTGAATAAACATAGTTCAAGAGAAGTCAATATCATGATAAGTGTCCTTTATCCAAGCCCATCTGTGGTCTCCTGTGCAGGGGAACATGCATAGACAAAAGCTTGGGACAACCAGGGAATGCACCTCCTCTTTGACCTCTCTGCATCTTGGCTGACATCCTCTGAATAAAGCAGAAGCACGCTAAGTCACGTCTGCAGACCTTCTTGAGGAATAGGGAGGATTTAGGCAAAAGATGTGTGCTAATTGCAGCACTGTAATTGATCTGTTTTTCTGTGGGATACTGAAATCCAAAGTCAAAATACTCCCATAAAAAGTTAATAGAGAGAGATGCTTTATTGTGTTTTTATGGCCTCAGTCTGCCATCAGTAACTAAGCGTGCACGTTTTTTTTCTATTCCACGTAATTTGCATGATTAGTGAATTGAATCATTTTGTTTCAGGGGCCTGTTATAGCCTGTTTTTCTGTATTTTGGGAACTCTTAATAGACGTGTTGAAAGCTTACATCTGAGGCAGGGAAAAGGAATCGGGCTACTTTTTTATGACAATTTTTCATGGAACACAGCAAACTGTTGGAAGGTAAAGTGATCTGACGCTGCCTGCAAACTGACATATCATGTGACAGAGTTCAGAGCAGGCAAGAAATCCTGTCCTCATTACTGTGCAGTGCAGCCTGTGAATATATTTGCAGGTTCCTATGCAATTTGAATACTTTTTAAGATAGTGAACTGAAAATGAAATTATATGCAAAAGAAAGTATTTTAATAGTTACACTCAAAGTGCCACGTTCGATGTTTTCAGTAATGTTTCATACTTTATGAACTTTGATGCTTTAGTTGCTAACAAGGGAGTAACTTCAGATTTTCCATGCAAGAAATTTCTCTTTTATAGCTAATAGTTGTAATAATATAGTTATAGTTTAATAACTAATGTACTATTATGTGCAACTAATGCTTTGAACACAGTATTCCTTTTCCATGAAGTAGAAAGAACTTCTAATGCTGCAGAGTATTTTGCCAGGCTAGAAAGAAACTGCATGAATACTTTGGTCAAACTTGCATGTGAATGCTATTTTAAAGACACAAGCATTTCTGTGTGCTATCAAGTACATCAATAGCTTAGTTACTGACTAATGTCAGACAACTAAAACCTTTCTCTGAACTGAACTACGGGAGCTTTTCCTTCTGCTAGAAGGTACGGTTTTATGGTTTTCTATCTACTAGTGTAGACCCAAAGAGGACCAAGTGCTAGAACCAGGATTTTGCACAGGATGGAGATACTGAATTTCTGTTTGCATGTGAAGATGTTCAATTTCTGATGCCCATACAGATGACTGCAAGAGATTGCAAAACTACCTGAAGTATTGTTAGTTAAAAATCACTGTGCAAGTATCAACTCATTAACCTCCAAAACATGTATGTGAGAGATACAGATGTTGACTGGATGCTACTGAGACACACACACTGTATGAACCTTGCTAAGGTACTTACATTGGGTCATTAACTGTAATGTTCAAGTATCTTGCACTCACTGTGACAATTTCTTCCTGGTATTTTCTGAAGTACAGAAAGTAGTATCTTAACCTTGGACTATCCCTTCTGTGGGACACCAGCTGCAAAAGAATAAGAGATTTGCCCAGTTCTGCAACTGAGTCAGTGGGAGAATGGTGAAGAATTCAAACCAAGCTGTTGCTTGTCCCCAGCTGCAGGTGCTATGCTCTCCACAGTGCAAGATGCTCCACTGCATCTCATGTCAGTCTGAAATTTCTGAGCAAATAGTGTTCTTTTTTTTTTTTTAATTCCAGTATCCCTTGATTGTGCAACAGAAAAAAGGACACATAAAAATGAGAGGAAAGTAACCTTTATAATAAAAAGATGCATGAATCACTGGAGACCCTAAACTCAAAGTATCTCCTGAATACGTGTGGGGGTTTTGTTTGGTTTTAGTCTTGCATAAACAGTACATACCTATACAATAACAGTTTTATTTTCCCTCTTAAAGATTAGATCAAGATTATATAAATGTAAGAGAATTTGAATATATAGTAATTCATGTTACAAACCTTGTCAAGGGACTAAATTACACACAGTCTACATTAATTTTTGTGCAAGCTTTTTATAAAATGACAGAGCAGGAAATTTGTGGAAAAAGCAAGTCTTTTTATAAAGATTGCTTCCACGGGGCTATGCTTTTTGTTTGTTTTTTTTTTTTAATGTTTCATGTTCCCACGCATGAGGGACCGTATAGTAAATAAAAGCCTAATTCATTTGATACAATGAAGCTTGAACACAAAAGGCATGCTTAGGTAACTTCTTGGTTTCCTTTTAACTGTTTCCTCTTGCAAGTAAGTCTGTCAAAGCTAGTGGACAGCCAAGATTAAACGTGTATAACCTTGGCATATTTTCATATGGAAAGTACAGGATTTGCTTTAAAAAACAAAAAAAGTAATATCTCCTAGCTTCTTGCTCTTCAGAACTTTGGCAAGTAATAAGTGTGAGGAAAACAATCACAAATTCCACTAGCTTCTTGTAATTATTGTCCCTGCAGGCAATGTAGCTTCTGGAAAATATATATAAAGATCTGATGATGAAGTCAGAACTAAACGACTGTAATGAAAGGTTCTTAAAAATGTAGGAATATAATGAGCCATGTCTAAGACACCATGTGCTATTGCCTAATGTACTCTAGGAGAACAGCATGTGCACCCATCAAACACAGCTGTAAAGAAATGATGGCCAGAAAGCTTGGGATTCTGCAGTCATAACATCCAGGATTCATTCATGTCAGTAGGAAACTACTACAACCCAGGGTGATAAGTTCTTCTGGCCCACCGTAATGCAGGCACAATATCACCTTATAATATATGTCAACCCCATGTATTATTGTCTGGCTCGTTGATATGTTATGCAAGAAAACTGTTGAAATATCGGAAGTATAATAAAAATATATTGCACAAAGGGGGGGGAAAAAAAGAAAAGCTGTTAAGACAAATAGCATTTATGGGAAAATATATGTAAAGAAGCAGAAAATCTCTTCAGGCTCTATTTAACTAGTGCATAATCACAATATTAAAGGCTGTGATTTATGGATTAAGATACTAAGACTTAAAAGATACTGTAAGACTCATTTCACTTCACGAAGGATTATGTTTGCAGAGCTTTAAATAATAATAAGTTTATAACATGAAGAAAAAAAAAGTCAAAAGAAAATAAAAAAAGATGGAACATCTTTTGGGATGTCTTGTGTAAACGCGTCCCGACTCCCAGCCATTCTTCTGACACACGAAGCTGTCAGATATGCCCAAAAGAGGACATTTCCTCCCCCCATTCTGAGAAAGCCCATGACTGATGAAAGCACCTTTTTATCCGGTTGCCTGTTTTTGTTTGTTTGTTTTTCTTCAGCTATCAGCAAGTGAGACATCTTCAAAGTGTTACAGTAACTCAGTAGTTCTCAACTCTTATAGTAGATCCTGGAGACCAGAAACCTGAAGTGCTTAGTTTAGTTTCCGATCATTCACCCGTCTTTTTTTCATGAGGTCTATATAAGCTGTTTCTGAAGGCAACATGGATAGTTTATGGAAACAGAGAGAGTTGTTCTCAGCTCTCTTCTGCAGAAGTTGCTGATGAGTACATAACAAGGATAATCCCTGTAGTTTTCTGGTGTATTTTCTTATTAGCTGGACAGACGTGGAAATGGAAAAAAGTTACATGCTCTAACAGAGACCACTGTGATGAATAGGAGTGAGGGAGCATTATTTGATCATCTAAACCTTCTAGTCCTTACCCTCTCTTGTAATGTTCTGTTATTGGCAAGGAAGGATTTTTGGCATCTTTGAACATGAAGACCGAGAAGGGCCCAGAAGTGTGTGATGGGAGCAACAATGCTTTTTGTCCCATCAGATGAGCATAATTACTTGGTCTTATTCCCCTACAGTAGCTTTCAAAGAAGCAGTTGGAGCAGGAGAGGTTCTTGCAAGAATGGGCAGGAGATCTGCTGCCTGGGGAGGGGGCTAGTGGAGCACAACAGTTTCCTTACGATTTCTGCAGTTCCTTTACTTGGATCTGAGGAGTTACAGGTTAATAGAATCATAGACTAGTTTGGGTTGGAAGGGACTTCTAAAGGTCATCAAGTCCAAAGTCCCTGCAATGAGCAGGGTCATCTTCAACTAGATCAGGTTGCTCAGAGCCCCATCCAATCTGACCTTGAATGCTTCCAGGCATGGGGCATCTACCACCTCTGTGGGAAACATGTGCCAGTGTTTCACCACCCTTTTTGTAAAATATATCTTCCTTATGTGTAGTCTAAATCTACCCTCTTTTATTTTAAAACCATTAGTCCTTGTCCTATTGCAGCAGGCTCTGCTAAAAAGTCTATCCTCATCTTTCTTATAGGCCCCCTTCAAGAACTGGAATGCTGCAGTAAGGTCTTCCCTGAGCCTTCTCTTCTTCAGGCTGAACAACCTCAACTCTCTCAGCCTGTCCCCATAGGAGAGGTGTTCCATCCCTCTGATCATTTTTTGTGGCCCTCCTTTGGAACCGCTCCAACAGGTCCATGTCTTTCCTATTGTCCTGGTTTCATCCAGGGTAGAGTTAATT
>NW_010509616.1:0-1534 GCF_000687285.1 Phaethon lepturus
TCCATGATATTCCCAGGCACAGAAGTGAGGCCGACAGGTCAGTAGTTCCCAGAGTCTTCCTTGTTACTTTTTTTAAAAACAGGTGCAATGTTTTTCTTTTTCCAGCCTCCAGGGACTTCACCTGACTGCCATGACTTTTGAAATATCATGGAAAGTGGCTTTGCAAATACATCACCCCCTCAGGACCCTGTGGTGCATCTCATCAGGTCCCATAGATCTGTGCCTGTTCAGGTTCCTCATGGGATCTCAAGCCTGATCTTCTCTTACAGCAGGGAAAGACTTTGCTCCTCCAGTCTCCATCTTGCAGGCCCTCCCTTCAAGAGGTGTGGGAAGAAACACTGCCAGTGAAGACTGAGGCAAAGAACTCACTCATTGAATATCTCAGCCTTCTCCTCATCCATTGTTACATTCTGCCAGTCTTGCTCATCAGGGGTGTGCAGTTTTTTGACCTTCCTTTTGTGGCTGACATACCTATAGAAGTCCTTATTATTATTCTTTACATCCCTTGCCAAGTTCAGCTCCAGCCGCACCTTGTCCCTCCTGATATCATTCCTACACAACCGGGCAGCATCCCTGTACTCATCCCAGGATACCTTTCCCTGCTTCCACATCCTGTGCACTTCCTTCTTGCTCTTTAGCTTGACCAGCAGGTCTTGATTCAGCCTCTTGCCTTCCTTTCCTGATTTCTTACACCTGGGGATTGAGAGCTCTTGTGCTTTATAGAAAGTGTCCTTCAAGATCTGCCAGTTCTGTTGTGCTCCCTTGTCCCTGAGGGCATTTTCCCAGGTTGTCCTGTTGACTAACTCCCTGAAGTCACCCTGGAATTTTGCTTTCCTAAAATTCAGGGTCCTGACTTTACTCTTTGCCTGCCCCATATCCCTCAGGACTGCAAACTCCACCAGTGCATGGTCACTGCAGTCCCAGGCTGCCACCAATCTTGATGTCACCAATTAGCTCACATGCATTAGTGACCAACAGGTCCAGTATGGCATCCCCTCTGGCAGGGCTGTCTATTATTTGGCATAGGAAGTTACGCTCCATGCACTCCAGGAGTCTCCCGGATTGCCTACAGCTCACCATGCTACTTTTGCAGCAGATGTTGGTTGAAGTCCCCCAGCAGGACAAGAGCCTTTGAGCACTATGCTTCCTGTAGCTGGAGTAAAAAAGCTTCATCAATCGACTCACCTTGGTCAGGCTGCCTGTAGTAGACACCAACCACAAGGTTTGTTGCCTTCATCCCTGATTGTTACCCATAAGCTTTTGACCTGCTTGTGGCTATTCTTCACAGACAGGTCTTTGTACTCTATCCATTTCTTGACATACAGGGCAATGCCTCTGTCCTTCCTTTCTCACCTGTCCCTTATGAACAGCCTGTAGCCCTCGATAGCTGCACTCCAGTTGTGGGATTCGTCCCACCAAGTTTCAGTAATGGCAGCCAGGTCATAGCTTTCCAGCAACACAGTGGCTTCCAGCTCCTCCTGTTAGTTGCCCATGCTGCATGCGTTTGTGTAGAGGCACTTCAGCTGGGCTGTCG
>NW_010509617.1:0-6031 GCF_000687285.1 Phaethon lepturus
GGAGACATCAGTGCCATCTTTTGCATGTGTGCTCATCCTGCTTCCCCTCCTCCTATTCTCCTTCCTCTGGCCTCTTCCCCAGCTCTGGGCTCCCAGCTGGCACGTAAACCTCCATACCCTGCCCACCCCGTCCTCCCCGCAGCCACAGCGCTCTGCGAACATCAATCCCACCTCCATCCAGGCTCGCTCCCCTCTCCCATTCCTCTACCGCATTTTACTGCTGCAAGCGAAACTCCCACCCGTCTGTCGCACTTCTCCTTGCCTCTTCCCAAAGTACAGCTCTGCCTTGAAAAGGGATTATAAAAAAAAATATCTCTGCCCTTGGGGATGGAAGATTGAAGTGCAGATTCCCTGCGTGGGTGTGGATGGAGACCATGTAACATCCCAAGATTTTTTAGACCCTCCCCACAAAGGTTGCTGGTGCCTATATGGATTTCCAACCCCTTTTGCAGGCACAGCGCAGGCAACGTGCTCTGTCTTAGTGACTCAACTGCTCTGCGCTGCTAAACAATCATAAAAAAAAGAAGGTGGGGTGGGTAGGAAACAACAAACCAGCAAAAAGGGATTAAAAAAAGAGAGAAGCTGACATGGGCAGAGCTCCCTGGCTGCTCTTCCCCAGGGAGCAGCCAGGGGCCAGGGCTGCACGAGGTCTCTGCTGCACCGGCAGCATCGGGACTCGGCGGGTGCTTCTCAGAGTTACTGTCAGGAATTTGCTCCCCTTTCGCTTGTGGACATTTCCTTCCCAAAAGGGCTCCTCTTCCCCTCCTTCACCCTAATCCTTCCCACAGGGACGCGAAGGAGGTTCCAGCGCGTGCCCCAGAGCGTGAACCAGCCAAGGGACGCAATCTGCAGAGCGCGGGCGCCGGGGCCGGGCGCGGGATGGGGCGGGTGGTGGATGGCAGGCTGCAGCTGTGCAGCGTAAAGCCAGATAATCACCGAGCTCCTTTTAGAACATACTGCAGCCGGGGAGATTTTCCTGAGAAAAAATGCTAAATTGTGTAGGATTATGGGATCCCGGCCAAAATCAGGGATGAAACTCTATTTTAAGAGAGGCAGAGGGGAGGAAAAAAAAAAAAAAAGAGTAGTATTTTTTAAACAAATCCTCCAATTCCTTCCCCCTCCAACATGCAATGTACGATTTTTGGGTCCCTTCACAGTGAGTCACAGATCAAACCGTACCGTCACACAGCGGGGGAGAGGAGGAAGGCGCATCTGCTCACGCTGCTCCTCGCGCTCGCGTACGCTTTTACCCGCAGGCAAAGCAGGTGGAAGTCGGCTCCACAAACAGCCTCGCTCGGGCGCCCTGCTCCCTCGCCGGGCACGCCGGGATGGGGAGGGTTGGCAGGGATGGAAAAGGGCGCGGGTTATTTACCTGCTAGCGGGAGCCGCGGGAGCGCCGGAGGGGACTCACCCGCAGAACATGAAGATGGTGCTGGACGAGGGGTCGTGGGGCAGGGGGAGGGTCTGCTGGAGGCAGAGCTGCTCGCAGCCGCCATTGAAGCCATCCGAGCAGTCGATCCCTTTGGAGTAGTCGTAGCAACCGGTGCCGTCCTTCATGGGTCGGAGGTCCTCGGGGCACTGCAGAGAGACAGGGGCCGCGGTAAGGCCACCCGCGGGTCGTCACCTACCGCGGAGGCCAAGCCCCCCCACGAGCCAGAGGGCTTTGTGTGTCGTGCCGCTGAACCCCGTCCACATCTAAAGGAGATGAGTTCATCCCGAGTGATGGACGGGGACGGCCCAAGGGCCCCGCGCCCCCTCGTGCAGCCTTTGGGCAAGGGGCAAGGACCACGGGGGCAAGGACATGGTCTGCTGCAAAAGCCACGCTCGCCATCCTCCCTCCGGAGGGGGGTGAAATCTCCGAGGCAGCAAAGTTACACAGCGATGAAGCCTCAAGGCAGCGTGGGGCGAAGCTCTGTAACGTGCTGGAGGAACCCTCAGCCTTTGGTAGCTGTTCCTCTGAGATGCAGAGAAGTCCGGCGCGACCCAGTAAAACCATCTCAACATCGGGGACCAACCCAGAAAACCATCTCAATGCTTGGGAGTGACCCAGAAAAAACATCTCGACCCAGAAAGCCATCTCAATCCATGCCGGGCAGGCCAGCGAACATGGCCTTGGCATCATCTCCAAAAGCTGCCTCCCATGGGAGAAGGCAGCTGCAGGCAGGACCAGCCCGTGGTGGAGGCAGGACTGGGGGGACAGGATTACAGCCCAGGCTCATCAGAACAGGTTTCCGCAGCCAAGGGAACCACATTGATTCACACAAGCTGGGGATCTGGCTCTGGGTTTTAATTTCAGTTTCCCAGCTGGCTTTCCTTGTCCCAAAAGATAAAAGGCAGCAGGCGGCAAATGCCATCAATAAATTGTCACCCAGATTAAAGCACTCTTCTGTTCCACTTGCGTTATTTACCCCTTTTCACCAAACATGCATGCACACAAACAACAACAAAAAGGCCAGTCCTTGAAGAAAGAATAAATCTCGCCTCGGAGCAGCTTGCAATTAAAAATGCATTATGGAATTTCTTGAAGATGAGTTAGACTGGAGCTTGTACAGGTAGTGATGAAGGCAGGTTATAAATGGCCTCTGTCAAGTCGAAGAAAGGTTATAAAACCGCTATACTTTGTGCTTAAAAAAGAAAATCAATTTTCCGTGTGAGCAAAATGCTGTACATATTAATGAAAGTTCCGGAGACCCTGGACCCCGCGCTCGCTGTCACAGGCGGGGTCCCAACAGGAGATGGGCTGCCGAGCCTTGCTTACTCTTGGCTACTCGAGAAGCAAACTGCCCGCAGGCGACACCAGAAAGGTGCTTTAGGGAGTCCTGGCCCACCTCATCCGAGCGATGAGAACTTTCTCTCCACCTCCACGTCCCACCTGGGGGACGTGCCGGACGTCCCCCAGACACCTCGCTGGCTCGGTGCCCTCCGCTCTGAAGCTCGGGTGGACCTTGCAAACCTCAGCACCTTCTTGCACTGGAGAAGGTGGGAAGGGGAGGCAAGGGAAGGTTGCGAGGCACACGGCTTTTCTAGCCAAAGGGTGTTAGGATGAGGGGTGATGGTTTTAAACTAAAAGAGGGTGGATTCAGACTAGACATAAGGAAGGAATTGTTACGATGAGGGTGGTGAAACCCTGGCCCGGGTTGCCCAGAGAGGTGGTAGATGCCCCATCCCTAGAACGGTTCCAGGTCAGGCTGGACAGGGCTCTGAGCAACCTGCTGTAGCTGAAGATGTCCCTGCTCACTGCCGGGGTTGGACTAGATGGCCTGTGAAGGTCCCTTCCCACCCAAACTATTCTGTGATTCTGAGTTGGCAGCAAAGGGCTCTGAAATAGGACGCTGCCCATCCCTGCAGAGCAGGCAGAGCACAGGCAGGGCCCCGGAGAGGCAGCTTGGGAAATAGTAGCCCTGCCTAGGCACGAAGCAGCAGGAAGCTTTCTAGCTGCATATACAGAATAAATATGAAGGAGGAGAGGACACTTAGAACAATCTGTGCCTTTCCCCGCCGAGCCACCTGGGAAACAGGATCAGGATAAGTGTGTTTGTGAATCTGCAGATACAACACTTATCTCCTGTGGTCTCCTCCGCGTCTGTCGGCCCCACTGTAAGAATAAGAGCTGTGCGAATTGGCAGAAACACATCTCCCTGGAGGACACGGAGGGCTGACTGCAAACAGCATCTTCCGCTCCACGGCACTGCATCCGCGTCTCTGCTCCTCTCCCCATGCCGACGGGGATGGGGAGGTCTGGGATTCTGCCCAAGTCCACTCTGGAGCTCCCGAGGGACCTTCCAGGGTGCTAAAGACAACTGGATGGGACTTCAAGTCAGCAGGAGCTACAGGATCACAGCCAGAGGATCAGTCGTGGCTTTTCTGAGCTGTCGCTTGGAACACTTGCCCTGGCACTGACCCATGTGCTGAGCTCAGCACCTTCCCCAGCGTGCAGAGGAAGATGATGGCTCTTTCCCCAGGACCCAGTTAGCGGATCACCAAAGCCCTCCCCTCCCTTAGCCCCACTCTGCTCAAGGCCACCCTTGGGATATCCCTCCAGTCGGGCTTTTAATCACCACGAAGCGTGTTTCCTTTCTGTTTGCAATTATGCATCCTAATACGCATTAATTATGGCAGGCAAAGAGCTCAGCACAAAATTTGCAACAGAAAGCACCCCTCCCCTGCGCACCCGTCCCCGGCTCGGCGCGGAGCCGGCTCTCCAGCCAGCTGTGTGCTGCTGCGAGAAGCTCTCCAGGGACAGAAGGCTTTGGCAGCCAAGGCACGACCGCGGGAGGTGGGGCCGGGGGGCACGAAGGTGCCAGGGACAGCGAGCCAGGGCAACCGGTGAGCTCTGCAATGGGAACCGGCCAGCGAAACCCACAGGAGAGACAACCACCCCCCGCGCGGGGGGGTTGCAGGGATGAGTAGGTGCATGGAGCAACTATCGGGCACCGTCACGCTTTACTGCCGAACCCCCGGCCCCTGCAGCAGAGGATTTGCAATCAGGATGTCCCACCAAGAGATCAGAGCAGGGAGAAAACTAAAGCCCGCTGGGGTGCAACGATGTTCTTGCCCACAGGCTGAGCGTGGTCAGAAATGACCCAGGAAAAAGCCAGCTCGTGCCAATCCCAAGTCTCCAGGCTGTGCTGAAGGGTGGGTCTGGGCTCCCGGGTGGGCTTACAAAACCAGAGCTCGCTCTGCGTTTGCTGGGCTTTTATAAAGGACCAGATCTGTTATTGCTGACATTGATTTGTCTGGCTCGGGCAGCAGAGAACCAATAATTACGGTGAGTTTTAATCAATCCCCCATCAATTCAGCTGCAGTTCAATTTGCGATCAGCCTTGACAGTGACACAGGGTGGGGGGCTGTGTCAGAAAATGGTTAGAAAATCAATAAGCAACTCGGCCAATAACTCTGTCCGGGCGGTCACGGGTGACATGTCCCTCCCCGACGCGAGGAAAGCTGGCGAGACGTGGTGCCCCAGCAGCCCCGGCCAGCCACCTCTGTGCAAGCCTCGTCTGGATACGGGATGGATCCATTTATCCAGGGAGGCAAACCGGGATATCCTGCAAAATGTTAGTCAGCTATTCAGAAGAAAAAGCTGTTTGTGGTTTGCCATGTTAGACCCACGCTGCTTGGGAACTCGCTTTGAACTCCCAGACCATCCTTCACCCATGAATCCGACCAGCAAAAATACCTCAGAGCTTGGGAAGAGGGTTCGGTGCTTAATCCATGCTACGGAGAAGAAAAGGGAGGCAGGGGAGATGCCAGCTTGTGGTTTGCTCTGAAAAGCCAGGGAGAAGCCATTACCATACAAACGGAATTCCGCTGCCTTGCAAATCCACTCCGTCTATGCAGGAGGGAACTGGTTTCTCTGTGATGATGGCCAGCCCTGAAAATTGCTCTCAGCATTGGAAAAGAAAACTTAACTTCTCGTCTTCTCCTGCATTAGCACTGATAATACAGATCCTGCAGGCTAAAGCGACCCACAGCTGCAACGCCCTGACCCTGCCAAAAGGTTTGCGAAGGAGGAACCGCCGGCAGCTCGGCGGGGTTTGGCTGATGGCACGGCTGGGCACGGGCTCGTCCTCTCCCAGCCGCGCCAGGCAGAGCACCCGGGTCTTTATTTTTCCGATTGCAGTCAGCAAATGGACTCCCAAGTACGCACAGGGAGTGGATATGCTGAATAAGAACGTGCTATTTTTATCCGGCTTTTGGAGAAATGGCATTTTTTCCCTTTTGAATGACATCTCCAAGGTGACACGGAGTGGCAGAGCTGGCAGGACCCGCTGACCGGGAGGCCACCAGAGCCAGCCTGGCTGATGGGGGTGGAATGGTTTGGAACGAAACGGGAGGCCCGTGCCCACCGCCGTCACCGCGGCACAGCCTGTGACACCGCGTGGGCTCCTGCCACCAGCACTCGGCACAGCTCCGCCGCCCACCGCCACCAGCACGGCCACAGCAAACGCAACGGGAGCAGCATCAGCTTCAAGGGGAAAGAAAGCAAGCACCCGCCGAATCCGCCGAAGCCAGGACTGCGTCTTAGGAA
>NW_010509617.1:6049-6462 GCF_000687285.1 Phaethon lepturus
AGGAAGAGACGGGATGATTCCCTGTTCGTGTTAGTGACAAAGGCCTCTTTTTTTTTTTCCTTTCTTGTTTACAAAGCTCATTAGCAGCGAGACAGGTGAGGGGGTCACTGGAAATAAAATCCGAGTCTCGTTACTGACACGGATCCCCCAGACGAGAGGACACCAGCTCTGCATCTGAGCTGCCCGCCAGGCTTTCTCAGCTCAGCTCCCCTTCTCCGTTATTAAGTTTAAAAAAAGAATATTTAATAAAGTGTTTCTGTAGAGAGTAAATTGCCCTTTTTATTATTCTGCTCTGTTTTCTCAACAATAGCAGCCTTTTTGTCAGAGATAAAAGCCCAGACTTCTCCCGTGCCGGGGGTGGGAGGTGATGCTCTGGGCACAGTCGAGCCCAGCTCCTCCCCGGTTCTTCAAAA
>NW_010509617.1:6540-12553 GCF_000687285.1 Phaethon lepturus
TACCACACCCCACGTGCGGCTGCGTCCGCAGGTGGGACCCCGGCCCCCGGCCCTCCGCAGCTGCGCAGCTGAGTGCAACGTCCAAAGGCTCCAAGAACCCCGCTCTGTTTAGGGGCATCCTCACTCCTCACCGAGGAACCTCTTCGGCATGAGGCAGAAAACATTAATCTGCGGCACTGTGAGGTACCAGCAAGCGCCAGCATTTTAATGAGCTCCTAACTATGCACTGGCATGTATTTTATTTGCTTGCTGGAGCTCAGAAATTATACAAACGCAGTAAACACCTCTGTGTCCATATACATATATATACACACACAATTTTTTCAGACAACTTTGGCTTATTCTGTCTTCACTTTCTTGGCCCAGAAGGCCCCCGCGAGCAACGCTCCAGCAGCAGGACCAGAGTCTGGCTGCACACAGCCCAGTCTCTGTGGGTGAGATACATCCCTCCTGTCCTAGTATTTTGTTAAAACGGGCCAAAAAGCTGGTTGCTAAAGTGCACATCAGCACAGAGCAGCCTCTCTCCAGGGCCACCCCTGCCTCGCCTCCTCGGGGCAGCGATGCCCTCACCACCACCCCGGCCGCGGCAGACCCCTCCCCAACACCCCACTGCAGGGGAGCATCCTTCCCGGAGGGAAATATTACAACTGTTTTCTGAAATAAGTCATTATCTTCCCACTCTTTTTCCCCTCCCTCCTTTCCCCCTGCTTCCTTTTCCCTTTCAAGATCATCAATCATTATTTTAGCCCCAGAAAATCAAACCCATCTGTCTTCCAGGCTCCCAAGAACACGCTGCAACAGCTCATGCTCCTTGGCTCGGTCCCCCTGTGCCAGCGGGCTGGGGGCTCCACGGAGGAGACCGAAGCTCCGGGCAATGAGGCAGCGTCCCCTCGCCTCCGGCCACCACACAGCTCTCGCGTGGACCCTCTCGGGCAAGTCATTATCTGTGTATTTTTTGCATCTCAATTCAAAATGGGATGACTTGTTTCAAGCAGCTGGTGGGATGCTATGTACATAGACATAAGTGCTCAGAGCTCCTGGAGCAAGGAAATCAAGCGAGTGGAAACCCTCCAGCTGTTTTCCTTCCAGGAGTCACCAACAGCCCGTTTTGGGGTGTGCTGGCTTCTCCTGCCCATCGGGGCATTTCCCTTCCTGGCCACAGCAGAGGCTGGCACCTCCAAAGACCTTGGGGAGATCAGAAATTCAACTCCTGCCCCACCTGACATCCAGGGTATGGCCTGGCCACAACCTATGACCCAAACCAAACCCGAAGACCCAACCCAACCTGTCCTGGTTTCGGCTGGGATAGTTAATTTTCTTCCTAGTAGCGGTTACAGTGCTGTGTTTTGGATTTAAGGTGAGAGTTACGTCGATACCACACTGATGTTTTAGTTGTTGCTCAGCAGCGCTTACACTAAGTCCAGGACTTCTCGGCTTCCCACGCTCTGGCAGCGAGGAGGTGCGCAAGAAGCTGGGAGGGAGCACAGCCAGACTGGCCAAAGGGATATTCCATATCATATAACGTCATGCTAGGGTTGGACTAGATGACCTTTAAAGGTTTCTTCCAACCCAAACTATTCTATGCTCAGTATATAAACTGGGGGAAGTTGGCCGGGGGGCAACAACCATGGCTTGGGAGCTGGCTGGGCATTGGTCATTGGCATTGGCGCTGAGCAATGGTATTGTGCATTGCTTGTTTTGTATATTCTTTTATCATCATCATCATTATTATTCCCTTCTTTTTCTGTCCTATTAAACTGTCTTTATCTCAATCCACAAGTTTTACTTTTTCCCCCGATTTCTCTCCCCATCCCACTGGGCAGTGGGCGAGCAGCTGCGTGGTGCTTAGTTGCCGGCTGGGGTTAAACCACGACAGACCACAACGCACGAAGCATCCCAGTCTGCTGGGGAGCAGAGGGGCAAGGGCTGGTGCTGGCCAAGCCCTCTGAGAAACACTGCTGAAAACAACAATGCTGGAGGAAATGGGGCTTTTATCACCCAAACTACCTCTTCCCAGCACAGGCAGAGACCCTCCAGCTCACCTCGGTGCTTCCTGAGCTACTCCACTTGCTCTTAAACTTGGCCACCGCTTGCCGACACTGGCTTAACAAGATAAATCTGAAACCGCATGCTCCTGGGAGGAGGGGGCTTGCTGTCGAGCTCAGGGGGCTTCTGCTTCCAACTATAATGTGCATAAGGAGTCATCTTCTGCTTCAAGGAGCCAGCTAAACTTTAAAGGGATTAGAAGAGAATGGTTTCCTCCCCATCTCCCTCCCTCGCATGTGCATCTCTAACATAATTAGCTAGGTGCCTCGTAAGGCAGGGACAGATGAGTTTTTATTTTTCAATGAACAATTGTCTGTCAGAAAAATGCAGGTTTGATGAAGCTTAAGTGCTTTGTGGGATTCCATCAATTACATCTCAAAATTCATTGGGAAATTAGGAGAGCATTTAATTTTGACAAGGTTGAAATGTTTTGGTTCCCACCGCCTAATTTTGTTTTTGTTTCAGGCTGTACACTGGGATAACACAATACAGAACATAAAGCTCCAGATGATAGTGTTGGAATTAAACACTTCCCCCTCCTTCATAGACAGGAGACGTTTTGAATCAAAATATTTTTGAATTTTCACATATTTGGGGATTTCTGCACAGCATTTTGCTTTGGGCTGAAACTCCCAAACACCCGATTTCCCCAAGAATATCAGTTCTCAGCATCATCCACTTTGTTTTGAAGTACCTCCCCACACCCCCTGGTCCCCAAGCCACCCCTGGGTGACTTGTGCTGGAAAGAAGAGACCAGAGCGGTGGCCGTTGCCCTGTTCCTTCACTTCTAATCCAATTTCTCCCTGAAACAGTCTTAAATTAAGCCGTTTCTCCGCCCCGCTTTGCAGTGGTGAGGATCGGCCCATCGTTTTGACGTGGAAGAGAGCAAAAGAGAAGGGTTAGCTTCAGACAGGCTGTGCTAAGGCTTATATGCCAGTGTGGACCATGCCAAATTTCTCTTCCTTCTCTGTCTAAAAAGGCTGGGACCGACACCACACGGGTGTCACCGTGGGCTACAACTTCGTTAAGAGACTCTCTGGTAGGTGCTCTCCCTTCCGCGCGCTGCGGAGCCAGACAACTCCCTCCTGCCTGCCCCCCTGATTGGGAAGAGGAACAGTTCACATTGTGCTTGGAGCCAAACTACACTTTTTTCATGCTCAAATTCAAAATAAATCTGTGCTAGAGGAGCCTCAGCCTGTGAGCAGGGAGATGGCGATGGCCAGCAGGATTCCAGGTCTTGCAGAACAGCAGTGCCCGCCCGCAGCCTGGGCGCGTCGGGCTCTCCTACCCCTCGCCAGCACCTCTCCCAAGGTGGCAGCCGTCATGCTGTGAGCCCTTCCACACCCGCCTGCAACACCCTGGGCCTCCGTGGCACCAGTCACTCGCGCCTGACTTAAAAGACTAACTCACCAACGTCTGCGGGCATCCCCATCTGATGGGGAACCATCAGACCATGCCACCCGCAGCTGCACCGCTGCGGTGAAGCTGCTCCACGCAGCAGGGAAACAAGGGGCCTGATTCTGCCGCTACCTTGGCGTGGGACCCTGAGCTGCCTTCCTCAGCACCAGCTGGGCAGCTCGTGCCCTCCTGCTCCTCCAGGAGGTCCTCAATGGTGATGGGACCCCACCCCGAGAGGCACCACAGGGCTCAGACACGTACCCTCACCGCACGCCTGCACCTGCTGCTGCCTCCTCCCGCGGCGATGCCGAGGATGCCCGACATGCCCCCGAGGGGCACCGACCACCTCCTTGCCCAGCTCACGTGCCAAGACCAGAGCTCACCTTCTTTGGGAAGATAACCTCACCCCTCTTATTCCCCTGGGGCCACAGTCCTGCCTGGCCAGGTTCACAAACAGGCACAGCCATGGGGTGGTGGGCACAAGTGACCCTCCTCTTCTCCCCGGGCAGACGAGAGCACTGGCACCAGTGAGCAAAGCCAAGCTGAGAGACAGGTGGGGAAACCTGCATTTAAGCCACATTACAGGTGTTTCCCTCAGTCCCTCAGGGCCAATTCACAGGTTTTCCTGTCAAATTATAAATCATCATGAGGGTCAAGCCCTTTCCAGCCTTCAGCATCCTCCTTCCTGGCTGAGCAGCTACCAGCGTGCCGGCAGAAGGAATCAGCCATCTATATTCCTGTATTGGTGATAATCTGACTTATTCCTCCAGCACGGTTTCTCTTGGCTTACTGCGCGAAATGCACACTGGCCTCAACGTGCAGAGCAGAGCCACCAGATTTAGAGAAGCTCAGTGGGATTTTGTTTTCTTCGGAAATGCCTGTGGTTTCCCCAAACCCGACGGCAATTCTAGGATGCAGCTGGAAAAAGCAGCACAGAAACAGGTTTTGTAGAGCTTGGGGATTGTTTTGCTGCGTTGCAAGGTAGAGCTCAAAGGCAAGGCTCCTGTTAGCAATGCCAAGGTCTTAGCAAGGTTGAAGCTCATACTTCTAAAATTGCCCAAACAAAAAAAGCCTCCGATAAGAAAAGAACTGCAGAAAACCTTTATGCACTAATGCCATCTACTGGGTATAGGTAAAAACAACAGAAAAGCCATGAAAAGAGGGGGAAAAAAGGGCCCCGTGGGAAGTGTGGGATGGAAGCTGGGGAGCTGTCACCCCTCCGGGTGGGGACCCCACTGCAGAGCCTTTGGGGTCTTCCAGGCGACGCCTCGCACGCAGGATTTTAACAAAGCAAAGGGATGTTCTCTCCTCTCCTTCGTAAGCCCCGGAGGCCGCCCTCAGAGCCCCCCACCAGCTGCAGGCAGCTGCCCTCGACATTTCAACCGAGTCCTTTTAAGGCCAAACAATTAGGTAATGGCAGATCCCGCGCCGCTAAAAAGCCCAAAGATAAATACATCCCCAGTCCTCGCGGAATTACTGGAAGCTGTATTAAGGGCATGAAGGAACTGGTAACAGATGATGATTATATATAAAAGGAATAAGAAATCTTTGAGATTTGTGCCGTTCCCCGGTTGAGCGGCTAGGCGCCGGCTCTGCTGTGTATTAATTGCTTACAAGGCTGCATGTATATTTTATGCTCAGTACCTGCCTGGAACATTTGTTGGATTTAGCCTTGATTGATGAACCACTGATTATATACTTCTGTGGTCCTTGGCAAATTAATAAACTGTTGACTGGTAAAGATTAACAACATGTCATGATTTGCGAAACAGTGTCCAGAGTAAAGCTGAAGCAAACCTAGTGCTAAAATTAGTACACGAATGCTCCCTGAACTCTATAAAAAGGGGATAGCTTAATTAAATTACATCCCGATATTGCCCATAGCACTTACCAAATTGGCAAATTGAGTTCACAGCAGTTCAGCTTTAAAACTAACTGACATCCCTGCAAATTTGCAGCAAATGACCCCATCCCCGCTCGCACTGGAAGCCCAGCTCACACCTGGCAGACTCTGGGAGCAGGGGCAGGATGAGGAGGGGATGTATCGCCCAGCGCAGGGGCCGGTGCCGAAAGTGCCGCAAGGTCAAACGCCGGCACTGGGGCGAGCTCCGAAACTCAGCTCCCATCACCCGCCACCCCACTCAGTGCCATGAGCACGACCCGGGGCTGGGGGCAGCGCTGCCTGCCCACCCGTTCAGCTTTCCCCCAGACCACGGCCACAGGCCACCATCAGAAACACGGGTCAGTGTCCTCCGGACCTTTGCTCACACCCCTGCCGTGGCTGGGGACCTACACGCAGGTGATGAGTGTAAAACGTCGCACGGGGCTGGGAGAGCCAGGAGGGATGGAGCACAGCGCCCGTCAGTCCGATGGGAAGCAGGGAGAGACGTGGGGATGCAGCAGCCATCTCCAAACTGACCCCGGGGAGCTCAGCTCTGCTGTCCTGTGGCTGGGGAGCGGGGGGGCTTCACCCCACGACCGGGGGCTGCGGAGAGGGGCAGAGCAGCCTCACACTCCTGCAGCGGCGAGAAAAAGGGGCGAAGAGCGAAGAGCGGAGCGAGGAGAGACG
>NW_010509618.1:0-29628 GCF_000687285.1 Phaethon lepturus
CTTCACAATCTTTGATTTCTATGCAATCAAATATGTTGCCTTATGTACCAATATCACTTTTTAGTACACAAAGTTTTTTTTTAGAAGACCATGCAATAATTTCCAAAATGTCTTTGTATCATAGGCAAAGTATCATAGATATCAGTAGTCATAGACATTGTATCATAGACATCATTTCCTCAGCACAGAAAAGACATGGACCTGTTGGAGTGGGTCCAGAGGAGGCCACAAAAATGATCAGAGGGATGGAACAACTCTGCCGTGAGGCCAGGCTGAGAGAGTTGGGGTTGTTCAGCCTGGAGAAGAGAAGGTTCTGGGGAGACTTTATTGCAGCCTTTCTGTGCTTAAAGGGAGCCTACAAGAAAGCTGGAGAGGGAGCAAAAGGGCATGTAGCGATAGGACAAGTGGCAATGGTTTTAAACTAAAAGACGGTAGATTCAGGCTAGACAGGTGGTGAAAACTTGGTACAGGTTGCCTAGAGAGATGGTAGATGCCCATTGCTGGCAACATTCAAAGTCAGGTTGGATGGGGCTCTGAGTAACCTGATATAGTTGAAGATGTCCCTGGTCATTGCAGGGCGGTTGGACTAGATGACCTTTAAAAGTCCCTTCGAACACAAACTATTCCATGATTCTATGATTCTATGATTCTATGACCGATTCTATGATTCTATGACCGATTCTATGTATGTACAAATGTTCACTTCTGTAACTGCTTTAGAGAGGCTCCGAATCATTTTCTTTAGTCTTCCAACTTGCTGAGACCCAGCCAGCTGGTACTCTTTTGACTGGACATAGTGATGCATGTCCCAGACAGAAACCTGGGCCTAATGGCTATTGCATTTTTAGGAAAACTGAAGGTGTAAATGACAGTGAAGGGTGGAAGATCCAAGATGTTTTGTCTTCATGAAGAGTAGGGACAGCAAGGGGATGTAATGAACATTGCAATTCCTGTAGGAGAGAGAGCCTGGTGCTAAATATCTTTAGTGGTCTATGGATTTTATTAATTTTTTCTCACCTGATTTTAAACTATTGTATAAACCAAGCTGTAAAAAGTGGCACATCAGGCATTTGTAATAATTGTGGCACTACATTGTATATCTGAAACAGTATGTTTAGATTTTCTGCTGCATTATCAAAAGAACTACACCTTATAATTTTATGAACAATTAAAATGTCTCCTTTTGTTTGATGGACAAAGGTTAAAAAAAGGCATCATTGTTTTTATAAATATTGTTCAAAATGAAAATTGATTTTGTCAGCTTGGTAGCGGTTGTTACCAGTGGACATTTGGAGTTGTTGTTAGTGAGTAGTAGCCAAGAGAAATTGGCTGAAGCAACAGCAGGAGATGGTGCACTGGGGAGAATTTTCAGTCCTGTCCTTGTTCATCTGAGGGAGACACTATGATAAAAATACTCATAGAAAGGAGATGTTATGGTTTTATATTTCTTTTTTTCATTTCTTTCTGTCTTTTTGGATTGTATTTCTTCCTGAAGACTCTTGAAGGTGATGGGGAATAATAAATACCTAGTGTTCACAAGGGAAAAAAGGATTCCTCCAAATTTTATGTTTTCTTTGTGGAATTAAAAAAAGCAGAGATACTAAACAGTGAGGCAACTCGTACTGCATTAACTTTCTAGTATATTGTATGAAAATAGGCAAGGGCAAAGATTGGCCTATAGAGGCCAATGAACAAGGGCAGCTGGGGGCAAGATGTGCTACAGCAGTACATATAGGAATGGGAGACACAGCAGATTTATTTTTGGATTTGTAGTTATACTGTAATATTTAATCTGCTTGTGCTATAAAGACAGCAGTTTTTTGGGGGCACAATGCTGTGATCTGTCTTTAATCATTCACCTCAGTCATTAATGGTGACATACAACTTGTGTTGTAAAAGAACAGCCAAGGAGAATTGGTAAATTAAAATAAAAACCAGTGAAAGTAAAACTGTTAATTCAAATTTGAAGTCTACAAATAAGAAAAGGTAACATAGGTTCTCTTCTGGTCTTTTGATTACTTTCACTGCATAATGTCTCCACTTCACTGAATTCAGATTATGGAGATACTTTTTTTCCCTTATGCCCCACACCTTTTGCAACACTGAACATATTGGATGATCCACCTTAAACTTGTGGCACCTTTTCTATGTTTAGCAAGTCCTCTAACCATCAGAAGAGTAATTCCTTCCCTCTGTCCCCAGTATAACAGAATAATCAGGCTGATTTGTGTGGACAGAAAGTGGATGAATGTGAAGGAATGGCCATCCTCTGCCTCCTCAGGGAAGCTGGGAAACAAGGCTCTACATTTCTCATCAGCTGCTGCCTGCTCTTAACATGTAAACTCTCACCCAACTGCCCCCTCGCCCCACTTTGTTTGGGAGCAAAGAATATACAGAGGAAATTAAGTATTTTATTAAATGTATTAATTATACCATAATTTCATTCCTCACAATACCAGCGCACTATGTCTTTTCTGAAGGTCATGAGTTTTCTGTGGTTCAGGAAACATTCTCCACTCTGTAGCTTATGAAAATAAGCTCAAAACAGGTGATAATCTCCACTTTCAGCTGTAATATTTGTATTAACTAGGCTTTTTTTAATGTCTGCGTAACAGTTGTAAAACCTTTGAATGAGTGTAGCCTAGTTTGGTTTCTTAATGTCTGTCTCCTTAGGAATAAATTGTCAGAAGAGATCCACACATCTAAGTGTGAAGATGAAACTGAAGTTCCTTTTTAATTGTACTTCCATGAGTTAAATTTTCTGAAATACTAATAAGATGTAAATGTGGTAAAACCAGTGGCAGTATTTTCAAAGTAGAGATTTTGCTGTTCTTCTGGATGCATTATGAAGCCTTTACGGAAAATTTTAAATAGTGATATAAATGATATGTTTCCCACCCTCTTGGTTTGAACTCTCTTGTGTGTTTTTAGCTTTGGATATTCCTTAGCTGGGAGATTAAATTTTATTATATACTTTCAGTGCTGAAGTGAAGGAACCGCAATTAGAAGCTTTCTCTTTCAATTTATTGGAATTAGGTCAAGCTAACACATGACTGCTTACCTGTATAATTAAGCTATGAGGGATTACCATATTTCTAGTGTCCCTTTGTCCTTGCTTAAGTCTGGTTCAATTTACAAAATCAGTTTATTTTTGAATCAGATTAATTTATTTAATTAAATGATTACATTAATTTATTTAATGCTTTAATTAATATGAAGCTTTGGCCCTTTAATAGGTAACTTTGTAAGGCCAAAGACTCCCATAAATACAAATGGACTGCAAGAATACATGACTCACACTTAGAAACAACATTCAAAACATAGCCTTCTTCTCCATTTTCAGCAGTAATCTACATAATCATATTTAATGACATCCTCATACTTTTGCTATTAATAATTTTAAAATATTCCAATATAACATGGAAAATGGAAAAAAAAAAATGTGCCAGAGGTTGCTTTCTCTTTCCAATTGCTCAGATATTTTTATGGTGGGACCTGTCACAATAATAAGCTCTACAGATAGATAATGTCAATTTTTATGGATAAAATAACATAACTAGAATCTAAGGGAACACCCAAGGTAAGAAGAACAGGAAGCATAACATCACATTTAACAAAAGGCATTACCAGACTATTTTAAAAAGCTTATTTTAAATAACCCTGTGTCCTCTTGGCATCTTCTCTCCCTCTGCTGTTTTGCATGAAACCTCTATGAAGAGTAGAAAGATGACGAGGCATCCTGAGACAGCATTCATTTTCAGATATAAGTGTCAATCTGTCTATTAGCCATCCTGCTATTCTTGTTTGGTAGCAGATGTTAGAAATTGAATTGTAAAACACTTATGCTTGCAACTAATTATCAGGTAGGGAAGAGAAACACATTCAATTCCTACCTCAATTCCACCTTGGTTCCCTTATAGCCACTAATGGGGGCTGTGCCGAGAGCTTTCTGTCTCTTGGAAGGGAATGACGAAACTTGTTAATAAAAGCGGGCATCGTTCCACATATCTTCCAGAAACACAAAAAATCGTCTTAAGTAGGTGCAGTGATGGGCCTGATACTTCATTCCCTGTCAAACAACTGACTGAAAATTCTGTCCTGATAGAGTCTTCTCTGGGTAATTAATAGGATTTCCCAGCACTTGTCCAGCATGCACCAGAATATCCAGTAGCTCCAGGCTTATATTTAACTGTCGGATTTTTGTCTGATGCACTAGCAGAATTTCAGCACACTATCAGCAAAAGGTGCATAGTTCCCTCGTTATGTTTTTTTTGCATTTTGCTGAATTGTTATTCTTAGTTTGCATTTCATAGACAACATGAATTTGCCAAAAAGTGAAACATCTATACGGTAAAGAAAATGCCATGCTGAAAACTGTATAGTTTGTGTTCTTGCTTCTAAATTCTAAATTCTCTGCCTTCATGAATGACAATAGAAAAAAAGAAATAAAAAAAGAAATTGTCTTCTGTCATTGAACACAACCTACAACCAGTTGGAACTCACGAGTTGTGTGTCAACACAATCAATGACATTGCTCTCTGGAAACCAGCAAGAGGTTAATGACTTTTAGTTAAGGAGGATGTCCTATCCCCAGAAAAACTTTTAAGAAATTATTTCAGAAACTATAAGAA
Organism: Phaethon lepturus; assembly: GCF_000687285.1. NCBI lineage: Eukaryota > Metazoa > Chordata > Aves > Phaethontiformes > Phaethontidae > Phaethon > Phaethon lepturus. The sequence continues at coordinate 4,632 of NW_010509618.1, forward strand.
ATTATTTCAGAAACTTTTTCAGAAATAAAAAACAATAAACAAGGAAAAAATCAGGAGATATCCTTCCAGTTCTCCTGACAGAACTGTGAAAACTTCTTGGTATAATTGGGGAAATGTGGGTACTCTGTAAAGAGTGCTAAAGCTGTTGATTGCGCATGACAGTAAACTACTGTTTAAGATGCTGACAATATAAAAATGTTGCTAAAACATTTCAGCCACTTGACACAGGATGCAGAAAGGGTAGAAAAAAATGGGAAATAACTTGGTCTTTGCAGACGTTCGTGCAGATCAGACAGTGCCATTTTAAGCAAAATTAATGTTATACTGAATTAGATATGAACATGTTGTGTGGGCTGGATAACTCCACAGAAATGTGCTACTATTTGGCCTTGATCGTATTTGTGTACAAATATTGAATAGTGCAGAGTTAACGTAGTGCTCTACAGCTGGAGCCTCTGGGCCTGATTCTGAGCGAGTATAAATTTCACAACTTAATTCATGGCTGTTGTATTATGACAACTTACAGGGACAAGGAACTGTCTTAATTTTCTAATGGGGGGGGGGGGCATGTAACAGTAACATCCAAGGTGATAGTTAACCCAGTATCCTGGCTAAACACGATTTGCATGTGCACCAAGCCAGTCTCTGCACTTTCAGATTATTACGTTCTTAATTTCCAACCCTAAATCTGCCTATTCTGTCAAGCAAGGAGGAATTCTAGCTGCTTCTTGAAAATACTACATTCCAATACCTTACTCTGAAGTTTATTAAGGGAAAGGCTGTCACCTTAACCAGAAATCTCTGCAAGAAATGAATCTTCAGTCAATAAAATGCTTGCAACCACTATTAGCACACTTTCTTGTGCAACATAAAATTAAATTATGTTCCAAAGAATAAACAAATGAGCAAGTGTCAACACCACCAGCTACTAAGAGTTATGCTATCTAAGGACTGATCTAACTTCAGAAATGACAGGGTGTCTGGATAGCATGTATGGACAACATTTATAGTAGATCATTTATTTGAGTGTATAAAGGAACCTAAATTTCTCTAGTTGTGATCTACTGTGTTTCTAAACATTTACTGGAATTTTCCTTTAAAGGTCAGGAAAAAAATCCCCATAGAAAGTAATGAAGGCAGTGGTAATATGGAGAGGACTATTTAAAAGACGCAGCCAGGATGTCTGCCCTCCTGCTTTATCACTAATACTGCAGAAGTTTTTACATTATGGTATCCTGGGCTTCAAATTAAATGTCAAATTCAATTTGCCACTGAAAACATGAAGTGTGTGCCTGCCCTTAGAGGGGTAACCTCACAGCACAATTTCATAATTGGTGTCTGCCCTAATACTGAGTTAAAATACAGAAAAAGATGTTATTTGACTGCAGTCATGTCTTACTCTTTAAAAATAAACAATCCACCCCCAGACAGGCTAAAACACATTTGGTTAAAATTTGAGCCCCAGTAAAGTTCACTGGCTTTATTTAAAATCTTTGGAACAATAATGTTAAATACAGTATGATAACAGATACAAACCTCCCTGATGGGATCACGCCACCAGTTACATCTCTATGTCTCTGACATTTAGCTCATAATAAAATTAGACTTCTAGAAGAAAATGAAGAGGTGCTTATTCCATTTAGAGTACTTCATTTTTTTTTTCCTTTCTGTTCAGACAAGCTTGTGTTTTAATAATGAGACTTCTAATCCACTTTCATATGCTACCATTATATCTTAGTGAACTATCTGCCATATAAGTAATAATAATGAGGTATGTTTAAATATAAAAATGCATCTTTAAGCATCTAGACACTTTTAGTACTGGTTGTAGTTAGAAACTTAAGAAATATGTGCAATTAAATATGCTCATTAAAAAACCAGATATATCTCCGTAGCACCAGTCAATTTGTTGCAGCATTAATATTCTTCAGTATGGCAGTTTAAAAATGCATTGCAGCGTTTCAAGCGGAAAATAGCTAAGAACAAAATTATTAACATTTAAACCACCATAACTGTTTCAGAAAAACAACTGTTTTAAGTATATTCTCAAAACCAATTTTGTTTTTACAGATGCATTTTCAAATTCTACATCTTTATCTATAGCTCTAACAGCTATGTTCTAAAGATAATGTCTTTTTACTGTATATTACATAAATGCTTTGCTATCCTGAGATGTGACAATTATTACCTGTAATGATATAGTCTAGTCCAACCATTTAAATAAAACAAAAATATTTTATTCCTTTTGTCTTATTAATCTGAATAGTTTAAGATTGAATTAGGTGTATATTTCTAAAATAAACTCAGTGTGAAGACTTGTTTCCAAAAATGTCTAATGTGATACGTGTCTCTTAAGCTACAGAAAATGTTATCCTATCTTGAACTGAAGATGTAACCCTTTTCACTTGTTTCATTTTTGCAGAGAATACTCTCTTCTGTATACATAAGCAATAAAATCTTAGTGCTTATGCAGAATCCTCGTAAAATGGTGATGTACCCTTGTCATGGGGTCTGTATACATAGTTCACCTCAACTTGGAGAACACGTGTTTTGTTCTTTATCAAATAACAGTAGAAAAATTACAGAAAGACACCTCATATTTGAAAAGCAGAATAGTGTTTTGCTTAGAACAGGCTGCCCAGGGAAGTGGTTGAGTCACCAGCCCTGGAAGTATTTAAAAGACAGTAAATATGCCATTTAGGGACATGTTTTAGTGGTGGACTTGGCAGTATTAGGTTTACTGTGGGATTTGATGATCTTGAAGGTCTTTTCCAACTTTTAATGATTCTGTGATTCTGTAATTAGATGGATCTTTTTAGCTAAAAATGTGCATTTATTTGATTATATATTATGTTAAAATAAAATAATTGAACAAACCTGGCCTTATTACCTAAACCTGAGGGCTCAACTAATGTAAATCTGCCACAGTGACTAACACAGGTATTGATCTGGACCTCACGAATGAGATGTCGAGACAACTTTTCTATGTAGTACTGTCATTTCTCTAATTTGTGGATTGACATTGAGGCAGACCTGTAGCACATACGCACTGATGGATTGTTCACATACAACTTTTTACACACAAACCTCTCTTTGTACCTCCCATCCTCTCTATGCATGAAACAGGCTCTTCCACTCACTGCGTGTAGCCTACATGCTTCTTGTACAAACATCCTTCTGACAGGCTGACAGCATCATGCAAGGTCCACACGCAGAAACTAAGCAGGGTATTGAAGGATCTTACTTTTGCTTAACACCTTTTTGGGAGCCTGTCCCGCACCTGCTTTATAAAGTGAATAGGATCTCACATCTTAGGCACAGAAAATTTATTGATTCTTTTCATGCGTAATATTGAACACCCTGGTGCACAATATACCCTTATTATGCCAGAGCTGATTTGTCTGGAAGTGAGCACAGAAATAAACTGAATTTACAGGTCCAAAGAGAGATTTGGCCACTACTTCAGAGCATGATATACACACAATCTGCAGGGGTTTATGTTTTGTGTTATTAAAATGCATAATATTGTTAGGCTGGCAGTTGCATTAAGTGGAAGTCTTAAGCTATGCTAATTTATACTGGCTGATATAATACCAGATGCAAGTGGCAGTCAAGATATTTATTTAACTGCAGTTATCTTCACTCTTGGCACTAGTTGCTTGCTGCAGAAGAGAGGCCAAGATGAGCTGCTCCTCTTAGGTGTTAGAGGTAGGTCTGTCAAGTACAGCTGAGACACAGAACAGCACTAGTGTCATGCTGGTCCTATCGTTGCCCTTAATCCCCCTGCTTGGCAGAGAAATGATAATTTCCAGATGTGATTACTCTGGCACATCTTACAGTCTCCCAGAGGAATCTGGAAATAAATAAGTGGGCCTGAAAAGAGTAGCATAAGAATATACCTTTTTTCGTGCAATATTTTTTGCAAATGAATCAAATTTAATACAAATAATGCAGGTTGAGGATAGGCCATTGACATAACCCACAACTCTATAGCTGTTCCTCTCTGAACTTCTCAACTTCTCTGAGGGTATCTCTAGGACTTAATAAAAGTGCTTGAATATATTTCCTGAATAATTAAAGCAAAATACCAAGGAATGTCTGTCATAGAGGAAGGGTGATTTTATTGCAAAACAACTGGGATAGGAGATAAATGACCAGTTCAATTTTTCAGGTCTTGTGGAAACTTTCATACAGGCTTGAACAAACCTTGAAGACCACTATGACTTGGTTTTAGCCACCTGAAAGTTAATTGAATAATTTAGGGTAGCTGTCTAGGCTTCTGCTGCAGTCAGTTTTCCATCACAGTTAACAAAAAGAATAAGGTTGTTCATCTCACTCCAAAATAGCTGTCAAAAATGGTTTGAATGAATTTTCCTTCAGGTTGTCTATTTGTCTTCATTTACTAACAAGAGAGCTTATGCACCTAATTTCCAAAGTGTCAAATTATATATAATTTTCCTCTTTATCCATTATTTCCTACTACTTACATGTGATTAATATTGACACAAATACAAAAAAAACTGAGGAGAGTGTCACAAGGGCTTGTGGGACTCAAAAAATAACTGTTTATAAAGTTCAAACAAGAAACCAGAGAGCTTAACTGTGGTAATTGTGAGCAAATCTATGTTACTTCCAGTCCAGGCTCTGAGAAACTGGAAAATCATGCTGATGAGGTTGATCAGTGTTGTAGCCCTTATTCAAATACCTAAAGAAGAGCAGCAAGGTTTTTTAAACAGCTTCATCCCCAGCAGCTGCTTGTTCTCCGAAACGCGAGTTGAATTTTAGAAACTGTCAGTCTGTTTGACAAATGGGTGGGGGAAAAAAACCCACAATTAATTCCACTGCTTTCCTTCTCAGAAGGTCTCATACTAGAGATATTTATTCACCAGAGAACGTGTTCATGCCTTACAGTGGGAGCAGCATGTTGGAGCTGCTTCAGTGCCTGGGAGCAGCACAGGGGCCCTGGTTGTAACCCTTCTAAGCACCCCAGTATCTGCAGGTATATCCTGACTCACTCGACTTGCCTGAGCAGCACCCTAATTTGTTCATGCTATATTCAAGTGAATGTAGCCAAACAACAAGACCTCACTATTGTTAGTTTAGAGAAGCTGAGAACTATTTCTGCCATGTTCTCCTTGCCCTGAGCACGCTGATGACATTTTATGGCTGATTTGCAGTGAGAATCCCAAAGAGGGTCTAGCTGCTCTAGCAACTAATGTTGAATGATCCCAGAAATAATTCAGCATTAAACCGGCCTTCTTGGTCAAATGATTTTGTTATTCCCCACTATACTTATTAATAATTGATTTGGTAAAAAAGCAGTGTTAAACACAATCAAAATGTGGTTAATTGGCTGAAATGTTATTGTTTCCTTGCTTTCTTCTCCAGCTTGATATGCATGTGTTGGAAAGGGAAACATCTGCATCTTACGTTCGAAAGCTTTTTTTTTAAATATGTGTGTGCAAATAGGTGCAAATACTAGAAATTAAGCAATGTTTAATATAATATTAACATCTTATTTTATGGGTAGTGTGCACAGTTTTCAAAAAAGTTTAGTTCATCTGAATAATTGAGAATATCTTGGACTCATAGGCATTTTGAGATTCTTATTCAGCATTTGCAACCAAATATTTTATTTTGTTTTTCAGAGCGGTAGTTCAGACGTTTGTTCACCAACATAAAAATTGTGATTGATCCACATTTCAGAAATATCCAATTTGCTTCTTTTGTACAGTAGCATTTTATGCTTCTTCCTAGAACTTGAATGGTACCTTTGAAAGCTATATTAACATCATGAATAAAAAAACCTTTATAAAATATTAATTTAGATATTGAAAGTCCTGGTTGTTTGCCAGGAGGAACCTGACAAGGAAAGGTTCCACTGCAGAATAAACTTTTAATATTGTTAGCGGTAAATTAAGTGTTCATAAAACAACTCAGAAATTGTTTTATGAAACTGCTAAAACTTGTGCTTTATTAAATTTTCTTTACAATAGGTCGAACTGTTATTAAACCTTGAAAATAAATGATCTTCCCTTGGGTTGACAATCAATCCTACAAGACGCCTTGCTGTTTACATTGGCTTAATACCATTTCACTTTCATTTGTCCTATAACAAATTCCACTGACATTTCATTGTAAAAGGGTCTATGCTATGATTTTTATCAAATATTAACTTAATACATTTTTATTAAATTTAAACCATTTTGTAAATAGTATTGTCAAAAAGACTTTGGACTGAGCAAATTAATTCATTACTGAAAGCAAGCAGGAACATGAACTCAATAGAGGTTCTTTATATTCTGTATAGGCAGTGTCTGTCACAATCTTGGTCTAGTAGTTAACTTTATATGTAAATATATCATCAGGGAACTCTCAACAGGCAAGTTGTTTTGAAAAATTTCCAGCCAAGCTCTCTCCTCCATTCATGATGAACTTTGTAACATCTGAGCCTTTGCTCATCTAAAGACTCTAATTCTCCATGGACTGAGCATTACCAGGCATGATACTCAAGGGAGCAAGGAAGACTGGCTGAACTGCTGACTGCAGCAATTTGATTCATGTCTTCCAAGCCCTGATTGAAGTAAAGGTTGTGCAGGGAGGGACAGAGACTTTGGTGTTGATTAGAAGGCTCTATGTCAGTGATTTAAACTGGATCTTAGTTAGACTTCTGTTTTTTTCCAAGAGTATAATGAAACTTTTATAGAAAGCCTAGTCAGTGATACTTAGCTCATTTCATTTATTGATTTCATAGGTTTGCCACCTTGAGGAATCATATTAGCAGTTTAGCTGCACTTTTAACCCAACATCCTCCGCCTACTAAATGTGAAGAAAAATATTTCCTAAAAATACTATCTAAAACTATGTAAGTATATCTGTTCCTCATAGGATATGCTTTTTTTTTCTTTCCATTCATATGTGTGGGTGTCAACAACTTAATTTCTTACACTCTTCAGTTCCTGCTCTCCCAAGTCCATGTAGATCATCAGAATTGCTTCTCATTGGTGCTATTTCTTCATTACCTTTTTCTAAAGGAAAGGGAAAATTAATTTCAAGTGCCAGTGACTTGAGCTTTCCACTAATATATATTGAGAATTAAAACAAATTACAAAGCAATTTGTCAGAAATTCTGGAGAAAACAAAGAGATGTGGATAGTGCATGCAAAAATTGAAAACTGCATCTGTTAGTTCTTTTGTGCAGATTAAGAAGTTAGATTTGTTAGATAAATTACTTGTTGTACATTATATACATCAACTTTATTTTAGATCACTGATTTTTACAAACTGCCATCAGCAAAAATTCATATCCTCTGCATAAAAACCCCAAAACTCGCTGAATATACATATTTTCTGAAGAAACCAGAATAAGAACAGAACAGGGAAAAAACTCAAAAAATGGTAGAAATTCCATCCTTACTTTTAAACACTAGACTGTAGAGCTTTGTCAAATCATACTTTTATGCAAAAGAAATCTATAGAACAGAGTATATTCTTTACAGTTTGACTTTATTTTCTTGTAATTTATTACCAATGAAGCAAACAAACGGTTCCAAACAAGCCAGTTGGATTTTTGTGATGGCCAAATTTATATTTAGGGGAAAAAAACAGACACTGTTCAGCTGAAATTATTTTGAAGATACTTTGAGCAGCATCTTCAGCTGTATTCTTTTGCAATAATAAGTGACTGTATATTCTGTTCTGTAGTCTTAGGATTAAAATGTAAATGTTTGTTTTAAAAGAGTCCTCATGCTGGGATGAAGATAGTCAGGCTTGGAAAAACAATCCAGAAAATTAACAAGATTTTCAAACCAAGAACAACTGAATACTGCTTGTATATATGCCCTTAAGGTACCTTAAGAATGAGCCAGTTTTAAGAATTAGCACTTTCATATAGGATTTAAGAGAATATTCATTCACTGTTTTTAAAGCAATAACACTTTTTTTTTAAGAAAGAAGATGCCCTTATTAATGTATTTAGTGCAGTTTAGTTTTTTTGTTGTAAGCATAAAGGAATTCTTCAGTCACCCAAGACTCTCTAAAAGTGAGAGCCTAGTCATCCAAAAGATCAGATGACAACCATTGATAGTAAATCCAGGAGTACATCTTCAATAAATCTAGAGCAGAAATTTGAGTATATGCCTATATTAAATACAGCATTTTCATCCACTTGCCTGTATTATTTCATAGAAAGCACCTTTGTGATTATCCTACATGCCATGTGGTAGCCTCATATATGTAATATCAATATCTTTGTCAGACTGTAAGAACTATACTTCTCAATTCTTAGATGTATGATAACCCTACTGTATTGCTATGCATTCCATTTGTCCATATGGACAGTAAGTGTTTGCCAGGTATCCCTGAAGAAGCAAGAAATATAGAAAAAAATAAGTAAAGTTGCGAGATCATTTAGTTATCATAATAATCAAGTTGTCTAGGTAGAATTTTGAAAACGTATACAGTGACATATTTTCCCCTTGCTTGTTTTGCTAGTAATTCTCCTCCTGAGATAAGCCAATATTTTGATACAACAAATATCTTAATATGAAGGTCAGTGTCCAATGTTCATTACTTTATTCAGAGTATCCCCCTGTCATTGCATTATGCTTTAACGTTTTAATATGCCTGTGTAACAGGACTGAAGTTTGTTTTACATTGACAGAGTCAGGTTATGTAGGTCACAGTTAAGAGTTGTCACTTAAAAATTGTTATAGCTATTTATCTATAGTCTCCGTATCTGGCAGTTGTCATAACTCTGTTGTCTTTAATGAAAATTTCATTTAAAATATATCATTTTCCCAGAGAGCTTAAAATCATTGACTTTCAAGAGTGCAAGAGAAATAAGTTCATCTTTTGTTATGATGTTCCCATTGCTTGGCTCCAGTTATTCCTCATCTTGCTTCTTGCTCTACCCACCACACCCTTTAATATTATTTTTTAACAGGCAGATCCAACAGGCATAGTAATACCTAATAAAAATAATGATAATAGTAACAACAACAACAACCTCACACTTTAATGCTGGAAACTTTCGTATATCTTTCACTGTTTATGCAACAGAGAAAACACGAAGTTAACATAATTTCTGTGCTGCACCACTATAAAAGCAGCTGAAGAGAAGTGAGGAAAAGATAAAGAAGAAAGAGTGGTAAAGTTGAGGGAGGGGGGAAGCTATGCTCTTCTTTAACAGATATGTCCGTAAGGGAAAAAATTAAATATTAATGAAAACACTTATTTCCCAAATGCCTGGCCAGCAGAGAATGCTGAAGGAGGTAATACGCTAACCAAAGGAACACAGTGACTGAAACACAGATTATCGCTGAAGTGAAAAACAAAGGCAGCTGACATTAATAATTAATTGAGGAGGTTTCCTGTGGAGATTTAGATGAGCTACAGGCACTGTGTGAAGTCACTTGACTACCAGATTGTTATGTCCTCTTTCAGAGACGCTCACATTAAGGTGTACACCCAATATTGACTTTGCCTGGTCTGAGTTTCCTGGAAGGAAGTACGATCTTAATTGGGAATTTTTATCTCTGTTGAAAGCTGCAATTGTTGTGCTGTATAAATGAAAGCTGACAAGTTACACCTTTAGATTATTGCAGGAGTAACTACCAGCACCAAAACAGATACTGTCACCTTGTGCTCACACTCTGTGTGTCTCTCTATATGTGTATGCGTACATGTTTGTCCATTTATAAGAGGGAAAGACTGTCAAAATAGGTTAAAACTAGAGATGCTCAGAGAGCAGTGGAAATGGAATAATCCAGCGGGAACCTACTCTTATATTACGAAATTTGGGTTTTTTTTCTTGGAAACTGTGTTGAGCTTTGCCTCTGCTCTCTTACTAACAGAATGGGTCCCCAAAACAGCAACTGTGGCAGGTAACTATGGCGATTATCATCTGAAGGAGCCATATTGCGCCCAAAAGGGGTTTGATAGGGGAATAAAGCTGAATTACCCTTTGTCTTATTGCTCTGCCCTGGGGGATTGCTCTTGCAGTTGTGGATCGCAATGCATAGGGCTTGAAGATTCCTTAGGCTCCAAGAAGGGGATCTCAAAGGCTTCCTAAACAGATACAACTAAGAAGTTATAGGAAATGAACTTCATGTCTGCAGCTTGACGTTTTTCAAATCAGAGACCAGAAACATACTCATGTCCATACATAACCAGTTGAAATGTCTCATATTTTGGACTGATATTTCAGTCATTTTAACACAAAATCTCTGAGTTCACATATGGTAATGTTACTGATACTGTTATAGCGATAGCTAAGAACAGGGTGATCAAAGATGTAGTGTGCCAAGACGTATGTGTGAGTCATGGGACAGATAGGAAACACAAATCTGAGGAGTGGTGAAGGCAGATAAGGATGAATAATCTGTTCTGTCTCAATGGAGGTTGTTTCAAATGTACTGGTAGATTCTTTACACAGCGAGTAAACTGGAAGAAGCTGGAATCTATTTCAACCCAATCTGCAAGTAGTAAGAATGCCTGAATTTTCCTAGAGCAAATTCTTATTTTGTTTCTGGCTTTTTAAAATGCTTTATACCATGTATCAACATATTGCTTTCAGGAAAATAAGAACATATGCCAAGCTATATGCTTTGAATATGTTTGCTGTGAAAGATACGTGTACTGTCTTCTGTCTAAGTTTGTTTTTTTGGAAATTCAAAGCTCCAATACACATACAGCTTTAGGGTGATATCCATATATTTATCTCCAAAGCACTGCCACAGACTTTTCATCTGTTAACACAAGGAACTACTGGAACAAGATCCCTCTGATTATCTGGCAGTCTACCTGCCCTTGTGCGTACAGAGTTCTTTGGAACTAGACTTTTAATTGCGTTAGGACCAGCTTTGTCTTTTGAATTGTCTATCATGTTATTGGAAGATATTTTTAATTTTCCTAACAGAGGTTTGTCTTTGTCTCATTAGGATAAGCTTTAATGAAGAAACGTCAGCGTTGCTAACAGCTGCACAAAGAAGGACTGAAGACGTTTGCAACCAATGATGTGGTTGTCATGGAAACTGTTTCTGTTTCTGTCACTCACTGGCTGTCTTTCAGGTAAATCTAAACAAAAACATGAAAACTTTGCCCATTGTTTCAAGGTTCTTAACTACAAACAGAAATAGGAAAATGAAAAAGCATGCCAAAGAAGACAAACAACATTATTAAAATTATTTGCCCGAGTGGTGAAATTATAAAAAATTATATTAAGAGATTTACAGGTGCGGTCCATCTGCCCTTAATTTGTACGGGAATCTGAATAACCTCTAAAAGAGAGGACAGCTACATATCTCATTTGAAAAGACAATGACAGCTTTACTATTAAAAAAAGGAAAAGAAATTGGAAAATTATTAATTAGCACAGTGCTTTCCTAAAAACTAACTGCTGCAGAATGTTTCACTTTGGGATAATGCTCTGATGTTGTGTCTTTTTTTCTTAATTCCGTGTATGTTTTATTGATCATTATGCTTTTTGTCTGTGTAGTAAGTATATTTCTTTTGCAGGATTTTCTCCTGGCATTAGCTTAGTTGTTTTTACCTTTGCAAGTAATAAAATGAGTTAATCAATAATCATTTAGGCTTCTCACATGAGAATTTTTGTAATTTTGATTCTAATTGATCTTTTTGGCTGCCCCATTTTCTAAATGCTACCCCTTATACTGCCTCTTAACAGTGACTAAGCCACTCTTTTCTCAAATTCTTCCAAAATTTATTGGTTTTGTGTCATCACAAGAGGAAATTTAGTAAAAGCCAATGAAACAAAATATTTTAATTTGTTATAATACTGTGATATTGGGCACAGGAATTCAATAAAGGAAAGTGTCTCTGAATGTCAGCGTAAATGCTTTGGATGCCTACATGAAACAGTCTGATCTAATCTGGTTTTCCACATGTAGCTTCATTATATTATCCAGGTCCATTACTTTCAGACAGGTAATATTTTTCTTTTTTGTCTTGTATTGTCAGGCACGTTATCAACGTTGGTAACATTTTTGTTTTGGTGATTTTAGTAGTAGTGTCTTACAACCATCATCAATTAATGCAATTTTAATTTTCTAAAGTTGAAAATTATATTTTTATTGTTACAATTTCCAAGAACTTTGATGCAAAATTCAGAAGCATTTTAGAAATTCAAATCTCGAATTTCTTCTTAAGAATTATATCTTCTACCTTGCAAACTTTAAGAGTTAAAAGTCAACATCTGGCAGAAGGTATTATACAGTGAAATTAATGTACCTGAGCCCGCAGCTGGTTTCATGTAGCTAAAATCTCCTTACCCTCAACTGCTGTTAACCAGAATACCTGTAAGTAGTGGAGTTTGCTCCAGATAGAATTATTGAACTCTGCACAACACAATAACGTGCTGCAAAATTTCTGAGAGACATTTCATATACTGACAATTCTCTATATTGAAATTGCACATACAGGAATGAGCTTCAGCTGTTTATCACAGACATTGTTTAGGTACATATATTAAAACAACATCTTGCAAAGGCTTTAGAGCATTAGCAGTCACTAACTCTAATATAGCATTAAAATATGTAACTACTTTGGAATTTAAACTGAAAGTCAGTATTTGCAGAAGTACTTTTTTTAAATACCATAATACCCTGAAAACTCTTACCAGTTTTTCAGCATCGTGTTTAAAATTAAGTGACTGTTCCTCTCATCTGTTAATTTGCCGCTTATCACTGACGGTTTCTAAAGCTTTCTCTTTATAACTTCATTTTGATTGTGACTCTTAAAGGTTTATTCCATATTACTGGAATAGATTTAGACTCCTGTAAGAAATAATTTTTAACTGCAGTGCTCGTTTTCACATGCTGTTGAATATAATGTGATAACATATATTTTTCTCACACACAAAGATAATTTGGTAATGACTTTATAAATAATAATCATTCATTAGAAAATTTAATGCCATAAGAGCTGAAATTAACCAAAGATAACAAAATTGGGTTCAAAGTTATTTTAATTAGATTGTCAGTGTAACTGGTGATTTACTGTCTCCATACCTTTCACATTTGATTACATCTTTCCGCATCTGGAGCTGCTTTTATATTACAGCACTCACTAGAAGGTGTTTACAACTGCAAATAGGTCCTACAGCTGATGTAATTCAAGGTAGTGTAGTAAGTTAGATGCCTGAGTGCACGGTTCTTAATAACAGAGCAATAGATATTGATGCTGCTTCAATAAGGTAAAGTTCATTCAATTCCTGTTGTTTTGGGCTTTGCTAAAACTCAGTACTAACCCATTAAATCATCAGATCTTAGCAGCAGCTAGTGTTTGGAAGAGAGTACTACATTGTTGCATTGATTTTGCAGTGGTGAGGGAAATCATCCAAGAAGAGAACAGATGACCTCTCTAGTTTTTGTCAACTCTGTATTATTCTGAACTTAAAGCTGACCCTGGTGTTTTGGATTTTGCTTATGCATTAATGTATGCAAGTGTGTTTAAGCTATGTGGAAGATGATAACTTCTGGGTGTAGAAAAATGTATTATTTTCTGAATACAACAGTGAGGACTGAATTATGTCTTTTACTCAAGTTTGCATATTTTAGACTAAGCAAAAGGTAGTCTGGAACTACGGCTCAAAGTTATACACTTATGTTCTCAGAAACTTTACATTTATGAAATATTGAAAATTAACAGATGTAAAGAAGGTCTTAAGATTGGTAATCAGTTGCTTCTTTTCTTATTGCGTATTATTGCTCTTTAGTCCAAATTAGAGTTGAAGAAGAATAAAGCTGTCATTTTAGACGTAGGATCTGCCTCACTTCTAAACTGAGAGTTGGAGAAAAACCTTATTTTGTGTTTTTTGTTTTCTTTTGGGTTTTTTTCTTCTTTCTATGAGGCTTTCCTATAGAGAAAGACTTTTTTTTTCCTATAGAGAAAGACTTTTCCTATAGAGAAAAACTGTAAGGGAAGAGGTTACCAATGGTGAACTGTTAATCTGAAATTCAGAGGAGCCTTTCGTATCTGATCCAGTAACAATAATACATGAAGTGAGTTCAGAGGTGGCCAGCTTAAATTTAAATCAAGTTCATCAGAATTCAATCTGCTGGCAATTTGTAACTTTCTTGAGAGGATATATAGAGAAATATAGTTACAAACTGTATGTTCAGGACATTTTAACCAGTGTAATTTTGATTTTTCAGTGGGAAACCATAGAATGATACAGGATATGGCATCAGCAATTTTGTCTTCTGGATGGTTTGATCACCTGTTTGTTCCTTATGCATAATTATGACTTTCTGATTTGGAATACACTGTCCTATGTGCAATGGGACTGGGGCTATGTTCACAGGGTTTTACTGTCCTGGTTCCCCGCAATCACTTTGCAGTCTGCTTTTATGTGTATAGTAAAAGCTATTTATTCTTGATTCACACAAGTAACAGCTAAGCAGAGTACCTTTTCTTTGTCTAGATTTGCTAAGGTTTTTTTTACACTGATTTCTCAGAGAAGCTGGAATTAAATATTACTGAAAGGCATTGTTTTAAAAAAACACTCCCTAACCTTGGAATGAGACAAATAAGTATGTCTCTTTATGTTTCTGGAAGAGGAGAAATAATGTTAAACCAGAACAAAATCACATCAGATTATCAGCTCATAGTTAATAGAAAAAGTAAAACTGTGACTTTTACTTGCAGATGTAAGACACTTGACAAAAAACAGCTTGAGAGTAGGGATCCTGTCATTCTTTTTAATAATTATTGCTGCCTGTGCCAAGATGTTTCAAAGTTTAAATATATGCTAAGGATTACACAATAGAGTGAATGGCATTTATAGAGTTCCGATTCTCTTTTAATCTAACATATATCCCTTATGCCTTTTTGTTCCCCTGCCCATTTATCTACTACTTCTATGTTATTACCTGCTGCATGTTAATTGGGTCAAAGTGAGACTCATTTTTGCTGCAAGACTTCATAGTTCATGGCATCAGTAAAATTATGGCTATAATGAAAGTAGCAAGGCTATGCAAGATAGAGGCAATACCTCTGAGACCCAGTGGTCACTGCTCATAGCACCAAGTGGGTAAACACTTGTCCTTAAACTTCATCTCTATGTACCGTTCATTTCTTTTCGCATAAAACATTCTCACTACCAAGCAAAGACTTCCTAAACAGTGAATTTTTCTCTGTATCCCTCAGTATGGTGCTCAAGATTAAAACCAGCATGACTTTTTTCTGAACAGTTGCTTGCTAGAATATGATATGAATGGACACTTACAAAAAATGCTCCTAAGTAAGATAGCGTATGTGGAAGAAACACAAGTGTCCTGTCTAGTTTCGACCTACATCTGGCAGCGATCTGAGGTGCTTCCTGCCTTTTATCATTTCCATCCCTCTCCATCTGGCTACTTGAAGGCTTTTAGGAATTGTGTCTCTCATCTGCACTTATCAGCCTCCAAAAGTCATCTCAAACCTGCTCAATATGTGACTTTCAAAATTGCAGCAGCCACTGCCAGGATTAAAATTCATAGCCTAAGGTTCATAAACTCATTACCCAAACTGTATAAGATATGCATACCACTCTGAGTGCCAGGACTATTTCTCAGTTTTATTCCTACCACTTTTAGACAACGTCCGTCCTACATCAGAGCGGACAGTATGTGAGAGGATGCTTCTCTGCCAAATGAATGATGAACACATGAATGACCAGTGCTTATCACTGATAAGCCTGTACCCACCTTTCCCCCTACGCCCCAGCCTCACACTGATGACAGTATAGCAAATACCACACAACTTTGTCACCTTTGCCAGCCGAGCACAAAAGACAGAGCTCTAGGCAAGTATTAGTGCCTGGGGTGCTCACGTTCTCAGCGTTCCAAGTAAAATGGAAAATTCAGAACAAACTTATCTTTTCTACTGCCCATCTCAAAATACTGCATTTTCAGACAGTGCAAAGCAGAAGAATGATTTGTCACAGTGCTGAAATCCAAGGTAGCCTGCTACCCACATTCTCAGTCCTGGATTCAGCGCTTAATTGAATTGGGGAGGAAAGCACTTATCTGCTGAATGTTGCACTTTGTATAATTCTGAATGCAAAAGAAGAATGGAGAGGTAAAAATTATTTATTGCTGCCAGAATCCTGAAGGATGTTAAGCAATCGGGAGTGTTAAAAACTGCAAAAGTTGTGGTCATGAAAAAAGTCAATTTCAGTATACACATAAGGAAATATTTTTATGATAAATCCTTCTGTTTGCTTGTATAGATGTGTGTGTGTGTGTTTTACGTTTTTAAGAATTTATGGAATAAACTATTCAGGTTTTTGTACCTGCTTGGAGCTATGTAATGATAAGTTTATATGTTGATATGGGATGCTTCAACTGGCAGGGTACCAAATGTTAGACAACCACGAGATGCCTCGATTTTAGCATGGAAGTAATCAATGTGCTAGGTCTTCTCAGTGCTGAGACCATAGTAAATGTGAGCAATAATTGGAATCGGAACAAAAACATTTTTGTGTGCACAAGAATTAAACTAATGATTGATATTTCATGACTAACGGTAGCATTTCACCCATTAATATCATTAGCATACTAGAACATATTTATTTGCCTACCTAACTGTATTTTCTCAGTTTAGTACACTTAGGTTTGTTCATTAAATAGTTCCTACCTCCTACAACAAGCTCTTATAAATCATACAAACAATTGTCTAGCAAGCTGGTACTTAGATTAGCACCAGTCTGGAACTGGGATGACAAATAGCCTTTTTACATAAAAATTTTGTGGTACCCACTGAAAAATAGATTCCAGTCATTCTACTGTTACCATCTATGTGGAGAAACATTCTATCCTCAATTTTGTGTTTCCTCTTATTTAGTGGATAAGTCTTAATGTGGCAAGCTGTTTAGAGTCAATCTATTGCAATCTGGTGCTTTTAAAATATTTTCTATTGCATTAGATATGATAGTAAATCACATAGTATTTACTGATAGGTTTATAGAAAAATGTAATGAACAATGATTTTGTGTTAAGATAATGATTTTACCTTTCTGTCTGGCAGTTTACACAGAAATATCTATTGATTTCAAGATTACACAATAGGATAATGGCTCTACTACTTCAGCATTTTGGAATTATATTGGAGATGACATGCTGTTGGGATTCAGTCCTGACGTTGTATCCCTGGAGTCTCATCTTGACCTGGAGTCAAAATGTCAATCAGCATTACCAGCTTATAGTGTTTTAGATTAAAATGTTTGTTCATCCCTCTCCATCTTTGTGGTTAAAATATTAAAGACTAAATCTCTTTTAACCTCAAAATTCCATCATTTGGAGCTAAGGATGTCCAATGTCCATAGCAGCCACATAACCTAGCATTTATATCAGAGTATAATAAGGAATCAGTCATTCTGTTTTGCTTGATGTTTTACCTGATTTTTTATTTTTTATTTCTTAGAAACTTCAGACTGCTTGTTTACTTTTATGGGCTAATAGAAAGATGATAGGCTAGTAGGAAAATAATGGTATTAAAACTATAAAAGCATCTTTTTAAGGTCCTGCTAGTGGGGAGAAGTCTGGTGTTAAGAAGCTGTCACAAAGACCCAGACAAAACAGACACCATGCAGGCCCCGATTCATCTCATTTAACTTGAATGTTTAAATTGAAATGCCTGAGTTAGGGAATAATTGGTCTCCTTCCTTATATAGTAAATAGACAGCAACAACCACTTGTAAAAAGTAACTAAACACATCTGAATCTTATCACTTTCTGGAATCCTGCACTAAAACAGCCTAATTTCTAACATTAAGGATCTGGAGTTAGACCTCTTTCAAGTTTAGGGGTGAACAAATACTAAATGCTCCTAACAATGGCAGATATGAAAAAATGTACATTTCATGCTAAGGCAGTGTATACGCTATACCTACGAAAGTATCCTAAAATAGCAATGAGAGCTTAGGCTGAGAAGAAATGAACAGTTTTGAGTGTTGGGTCAGTGAGAAGTGCCCAGACTATGGGTAGCCTATGAACCTTCCTCAGGTTGTCTCCTCATCCTGTCTGTGGGATGGCTCAGCATAGTCAGCCACGTTAGAGAAAATGCTCCTGCAATGGGGTGTCAGGAAGAGATCCCCAAGCAGCTTCCTGACTTTAAGTGTAACAGTGAGGGATAAGTTGCATTATTTGCTCCTGAGCTTATTCAGGAACTTTATCCTTACACCCAGCACCTGCAGTTCGGTACTATATGCGGGCAAGGTAATACGTCTCTCTCCCGTCACTAAAAAAGGCTCACCCAGTTCATATTTATTAGAGCACTTTGGTTACGAGGGCAGTCAATCTGTTCTATTTGATAAATATTGCTTTTTTTTTACCCCAAAGGAATGTTAAAATTTGTAGCCCCTGTAAACAAAGTCACCAAAGTCTGTGTAGAGACTCACAGCACAATCACTAGAACAAACTGCCAAACCTGTCTCTCGGCCATCGTAGAAAATGCCTGCCTTCAGCCAAAAGTTCACTGAACAGGACCATGGCGGACAGCCTTTCAGTTCTGTACAGCACGGTGAAAGATGGCATCTGCCAGCTAAAAGCAGCAACCTCTGAACCCAGTGGTTTAATTCAAAAAGCCTGTTTCCTACCGCCGGACAACAAGATGTTTGAAGTAGTTCGTAGTACTTTCCCCAGATATTGCATGCCTTACTTTTCTAACTGCTGCAGAGGCTGACACTTCACCAGAAGTCCTCATCCCAGGAACCTCTGCTGCTTTCATCCATACTACTGGGAATTCAGCAGCTCTGCAAAACACAGCAACAGTGATAAGGCTTTTGTAGGAATATTTGTAATAGATTTGCTGGCAAAAGTAAAGCATCTTATGAAGTGACCATCATTTTCCCAAAATGTGCTTCTAGATGACCACTCCTCATGATCAGAAGTAATAAAAACAATAACACCGGGTCCCAACAAGCAACTGATCCTGTTTTCCCTTTCTTCTAGTGCCAGACATGTACAAGGAACAGTTAGCTCATAATGCAGAGTAATTTCCAGTTTCAATGCAAGGCTAACACTGTAACAAATACATAATAAAATAAGTCATTAACTTAATTTCAAAAAGTCATTAGAGGCTAGAACAATGTTTCCTAAGCGTTGGCTTGGCCTTTCCTAATATGAATGCAATAAAAAGGCAGTGAAACCTTTGAAATGATGACAAATTCAGCTTTGAAATTAGATGCAGTTTTCTAGTAATGAGGTTAAAACAATATTGGAACAGCTCTACTAGGAGAGCTGGTGGATATGACAATGCTTCAAGTCTGAAAGCAAAATTAAATATCTTTAAAATCAGATGTTTTATCAAGGTTCTAATAGAAATTCTATGGAGGATGTGAGTATGTGCCTGTGTTGGAACAGAATAATACTGGGTTGCCTTCTAAATAATTTTTGATTGCATTAAGCCTTATGTTATTTTCTTTTTTTTTCTTCCCCTCCCCCCCCTTGGTTGGTCAGAAGTTTCTCGATGTGATATCAAATTATCAGGCTGGACTTGTTCATGAATATTTCTGGCTTTACTATCACACAACTAGATGAGCAAGACAGAAGAACAACAAGATTGTTGGTTCATGGCCAGCTCCTATTTCAAGCAATAGCACCTAGTGCTTTTAGCCCGAAGAAATGCCAAGCTGAAACCTGCTCATAGAATCTAGTTTACATGTTGCCTCCTATCTATAGAAATAAAATATAGCAGTATGAAAAACCATCTTTCTTTTAATTGCTGATAATTTTTGCCCTAAATGGCTGAGAAAAATACTACACTGCACATCAAGATCTTAGGGGAAAAAAAAACCTGCAAGAGGTTTTTATGTATTTATTTCTCACTGCTCAATTCCAACATTACAAAGCAAGCATATTACTGGAAAAGTTCCCTGTGTCCTTGAAACTTCCAGGCTTTACTTTTCCTTGGTTAAACTTTCCAGTCAGGACTCTTCAGGTGGTATACTGCCAAGTGTGTATGGGGATCTCTTCAGTTTTTACTTAGTATGGTCAAATATACTTGGCTACAAGAGATTGAACTGACAAACCACAGAGCACACATTTCAGGTAAATAAAACTGTCCTGCTCATTCAAATGCAAAAGGTTGTTATAGCAAAACACAGCACAAAAATTATAAGGGAGAAATCAAATTGCTACCATGGACTGAATAAACTTAGATAATAGAAGATGGAAGTATTTGTTTAACTTTTGGGGAAAAAAAATCAGAACATGTATGAAACACCTTCAGAAATGATCCAGGGAGCTAAACTCATTGCTGTGCAGGAATGAAAAATCATGTAGTTATTAAGGTTATAAACTTTCTGCAGTGATAAGATTTTCATCTCACAGCTTAAGTCCATAACTTGTCTATATATGATAATTACCTGTGTTAGAGGCGATGATAAGATAACCTGTCTCCTCAGGTTATGCCCCGCTCCCTAGGTGTTAACTATCTTTTTCTTTCAGACTTGCCCATGTGAGTAGTGGCAGTATGTTAAACTCAGAGCAACCTTACCCAGTATGAAGTTAATGTTTGTTGCCTGTATCATATCTGAAGAAGTTTTCATGTGCTAAAAAAGCTGGTGGGGTTTTGTTTCTGTTTGTGCGTTTGTTTATCAGTTGATCATGTTTTGTTCAAACGGTTTTACTACCGTTTGAAAACACTGCACCTTTTTAGAGCCACCTCAAAAAAGGAAGCATGAACCTCTGTGTTGAGGACCAGATTTATATTTGCAAAAATTAATAAATTATTTAAGAATAAAATCTGTCAGTTTCTCCACATCCGAGGCAAGCTGGCTGATGTGGAGAGTTCACATATCTTATCAAATGATGAGTAAATATACCTCATATGTATGTGAGCATATGCTCATAGGTAGCTGTGAGTGAACGTCTTGCTGTTCCAAACTTAAAAATGCACTTGTCAACTACATAGCTGTCTTTGTTTAAATTGCTACTAGCAGTTTAGTGAGAGCAATTTCTTAACTGTAGTGCAACTAAATCACTATCCTAAACTGAATGAAAATGAAGTGTGAACAATAATATCTCTTCTGTCAAAAAGTATGAAATGGGCATGTATTGTTCAGTGTTAAGACTGTAGAAGGCAGAGTTTGCTGAGCTCTGTACAGCACCATGGCTGGTAACTGCTTTGCTCAGTGGACTGCTTTGATAGGTAGGTTTTTCCCTATTCAGTGCAGTAGTGTGACAACGCTGATAATACCGAGCAACAGACCCTGCGATCTTTGCTTTTAGTCAGCATGGCTAGTTGTGCTATGTTCTGAGGCCACTTTCAGCAGCAGTTTTAGTTTATTTCATTGCATTTATTAACCTTAATGTTGGGTATTCAAATAGAAAGGCTTTATCTAAAATTTTGTTAAGTATTCCACCAGAGTTGATTTTGATTGGGAATTTTATGTGGTTCTGTGCTGGAGGAGTGAGGGGGTTGTGTAGTTTTTTATTTTATTTTTTTAACTTAGAACCACTATAACTAATGCAGCTCATGAGCTCAGTGGTTAAACAGTTCATGTACAGTTGATGTCCACTGGCGTGTGAGCCCTGTGGTGAGTGCACCATGGTCTGTGTTTCTAGTGTTTGCCCTTAATACACTGTGCAACTGTGAAAAGGAGTGTTTTAGTCACGGCACTATAGGTAATGTCAATTTAGCTCAGTACAAAGCTGTAGGTGGTTTGCTATGGCTCACCACGCAGCCATTAACAGTATCATCTTTGCTCAGCACAGAATTGCAAGTGATAGTATTTAAACTCCCTATAACACTGGGAATGATAACATTCTTGTCTAGGAAGAAATGTGAAGACAGGCATTCTGACTATGCCTGTGATTCAAGTGAGTCAGGTAAGGAAAGAATAAAGCCTCATCATCTGCTAGAGGATGTGGCATCATTGAAATTTAACATTGATTTTTAAGGTGATTAAAAAAGAACAATGGATCACAAAGTCAGCAGATTTCAGAAGAAAACGAGTATATGTTGTGGTTTAACGCGGCAGGTAACTAAAACAGCCACACAGCCATTTGCTAACCCTTCCGCCCCACAGCAGGATGGAGAAGAAAATTAAAAAAAAAAAAAAAAAAGGTAGAACTTGTGGGTTGAGATAAAGACAGTTTAATAGGACAGGAAAACCAAATAAACAAAAAAAAGAGTAATAATAATGAAATTATAATAATAATGATAAAAGAATATACAAAACAAGTGATGCACAATGGAACTGTTCACTACTCTCTGACCGATGCCCAGATAGTTTCCAAGCTGTGGCCGCTCCCCAGCCAATTCCCCCCGTTTATATACTGAGCATGATGTCATGTGGTATGGAATATCCGTTTGGCCAGCCCGGGTCAGCTGTCCTGGCTCTGTCCCCTTCCAGCTTCCTTTGCACCTCCTGCCTTCTCATTGACAGGCCAGCATGAGAAGCTGTACAGTCCTTGGCTGCTCAGCAACAACTGAAAACATCAGTATGTTATCAACATTATTTTTATCCCAAATCCAAAACACAGCACTATACCAACTACTAAGAAGGAAATTAACTCTATTCCAGCCGAAACTAGGAGAGTATCCATGCCTTATTCTACATCGTCTACATCATGCAAAGGTCCTACACTTTCCAATACATTCCAATCAATCACTACCACTTTTCCTGTCTTTCAGTATATACACACAGATATCATTCCCTTAGTTTATGAGCCATCCCTCTAAAATATCCATTGAGTTCATTTGGTCCATGACTTTTGGGCTCCATCTGTCTTAACAGTCTCTCAGGGCAGGACAGATGGTGTGTGTTGTTGTATTGTTGCATGCTGAAGCCGGTTCTGGTTCTATTATGGATGTTCTTTGTTCGGTTTCATTAACCTGGGTGGTTCTTACTATAATGCCATTAATACGACATAGATCAACCATACTGGTGATGACATACAGTATTATATAGCAATCAACATCATACAGTTCAAATCATTGGCTATTCTCACACAAAATCAAATCGCCTTGAGGTACACATCCTTCCGTATTTGCCACCAAGTGCACCCACGTCCTCAAGCAAAAGCAATCCCACGAATGGATTTCTTTTTGCCCAAGACAGGAATAGTCCAGACTGTCTTCCCCAGCATATTTTTAATGTGAACCACAGGGACTTTATCCCCTTCTTCAATACATAAAAGTTTTGATTGGGCAGGGCCAGCTCGATGGGCAGATCTGCTAGTGTTGACTAACCAGGTGGCTTTTGGGTTCATCCCAATGCTTGAATGTCCCAGCACGCACTGCTCTCAGTGTAATCTTTAACAGTCCATTGTACTGTCTGATTTTCCCAGAGGCTGCTGTGATATAGCCCCTCAATGTCGTGCTCTTTGGCCCAGGTGCCTAATGAGGTTGTTTTGGAAATGAGTCTCATCGCCCCTCGATGCCGTGCTCTTTGGCCCAGGTTGCTAATGAGGTTGTTTTGGAAATGAGTCTCATCATCTGACACAATTCTTTCGGGGGTGCCATGTCGTGGCAGGAGGCATGGGATATGTTTCCAGCCACCCAGTGCCTGCTGCCACCATGGTAAGCACATAGCGCTTGCCTTGGCGAGTTTGTGGAAGCGTGATATAGTCAATCTGCCAGGCCTCCCCACGTTTATATTTCAGCCATCATCCTCCATACCAAAGAGGCTTTAACTGCTTGGCTTGTTTGATTGCAGTACATGTTTCACATTCATGGATAACCTGTGCAATAGTGTATGTGGTCAAGTTCATAGAGCATTTGCCACCATCAAAGTCAATATAGAGATAGAGTATTGGCCATTTTTCTCGTTCAGCAATATCTAAAGCCAGCTGGATGGTTTTCACCTCTGCAAACTAACTTGATTCACCTTGTCCTTCAGTGGTTTCTATGACTTGTCATACAGGACTCCACACAGCAGCCTTCCAGCTCCGATGCTTTCCCACAATACGACAGACCCATCAGAGAACAGGGCATATTGTTTCTCATTTTCTGGCAATGTATTATACAGTGGGGTCTCTTCAGCATGCGTTACCTCCTCCTCCAATGATATTCTGAAATCTGCACCTTCTGGCCAGTCCATGATCGCTTCCAAGGTTCCTGGGTGATTAGGGTTTCCTGTTCGAGCCCACTGTGTGATCAGTGCAACCCACTTACTCCATGTAGCATCAGTTACATGATGTGTAGAGGGGACCCTCCCTTTGAACATCCAGCCCAGCACCGGCAGTCGGGGTGCCAGGAAGAGCTGTGGTTCAGTACCAACCACTTCTGAGGCGGCTCGAACTCCTTCATATGCTGCCAATATCTCCTTTTCAGTTGAAGTATAGCGGGACTCAGATTCCCTATATCCTCGACTCCAAAACCCTAGAGGTCGACCTCGAGTCTCTCCTGGTGCCTTCTGCCAGAGACTCCAGGTAGGGCCATTCTCCCCAGCTGCTGTGTAGAGCACATTTTTAATATCTTGTCCTGCCCAAACTGGCCCAAGTGCTACTTCATGCACTATTTCTTGTTTAATTTGTTCGAAGGCTTGTTGTTGCTCCGGGCGACATTTGAAATCATTCTTCTTCCGGGCCGCTTGATACAGAGGGCTTACAATCAGACTGTAATTTGGAATATGCATTCTCCAAAAACCCACAACGCCTAAGAAATCTTGTGTTTCCTTTCTGCTAGTTGGTGGACACATAGCTGTTATTTTGTTGATCACATCCATTGGGATCTGACGACGTCCATCTTGCCATTTTATTTCTAAAAACTGTATCTCCTATGCAGGCTCTTTGACTTTACTTTCTTTTATGGCAAAACCAGCTTTCAGAAGGATTTGGGTTATTTACTCCCTTTTCTCAAAAACCTCTTCTGCTGTGTTGCCCCATACGATGAGATCATCAATGTATTGCAGGTGTTCCAGAGCCTCACCCTGTTCCAGTGCAGTCTGGATCAGCCCATGGCAAATAGTAAGGCTGTGTTTCTGCCCCTGGGGCAGTCGATTCCAGGTGTATTGGACACCCCTCCAAGTGAAAGCAAACTGTGGCCT